>NC_092505.1:86004601-86209601 GCF_047511675.1 Marmota flaviventris
TCAAGTTGGGATTCATTCATCCATTCAGCGCCAAGCACTGGGCTAAGAGCTGAAGCAATAAAAAAAAAAAAAAAAAAAAAGGTAAAAGATACATGGATCCCGCTTTGTTAAGTTGAAAGTCAACAGTTAACTGAATGAAGTGACTGAATGAAGTGGTCGAACAATCACACACATAATGTAAAGTTACAACTGAGATCAAAACTATAAAAAAAAGGGCACTTGGTACAACGATAGTGTCTAGCAGTGGGCCTTAACCTAAGTTGGGAGGAGGTCATTGTTTGGAAGTGTGCTGATATCTTAAAGATGGGTAGGATTTGAACTAACCGGTTAAAAAGGAAGAAATGACTACTAAATACAGAGAACTCTAAAACATCTATTTAAATAATATTCAGCTCACTTCCACAAAAGTAACCTGAAGGATGAACTACTAGAATGTCCAATGACAGCAAACACTGGATGAACAACCCAGAAGTTCAGCCCCAAAGAAAAATTCCTATAGTCATCAATAATATGGAATTAATTGGTATTTCCCCAAGGGAGCCTTTAAGTGAAAATTCCATTTTGAATAACAAGCATTGCCTCCCAGAATATTGTTATTTCATTAGAAAAGTGGGAAATGTACACAAAGTTCAGGTGGTTATTAAATTGACCCATATTATTAAGCAGGAAACCAGTTGACTTGTCTCCAAAATTCACTAGTTCCTTTGCTCTCCAAGGGGAATTAACAGAATCTGATATGGTCACCCTAATACTTTATACTTTGATTTATATCATAAGTAGTTAAGAAATGCATGACATGGTACCAGATTGCAAATTTGTGGTGGAAGCATGTTTTTTCATTTGTACATCCCTAGCAGAAAAGCACAGGGCTGTCTGTGCTCATAGCAGGCAATCAATAAATGTTTGTTGACTTGAAAGACAATAGTTAAGGCTTTAATTTATCTAACACAAGTCATTGACTAACAATCATTATCTACTTCATTTGTGTTGGTGAACACTGACATTTAAGGATGCTCTGTTGATACATACACCAGGGTCCTCCCAAACAGGAACACAGCCCTGCTCTCAAGCTTGACAGGGCTGTCTTTACCATCTGATGCTCTCAATCCTAGAAAATCCTCCTTCTTGCCAAATATAGTCATTATATCCAAGTGCACATTTTGGGGCACTAAAATGTTGACTTTGAACTTCAACAAAAGCCATTTTAGTTCATTTCTATTTTATCTTTTAAAATACCACTTTGCTGTGAGCAAACTTCTACTCAAATTGATGACTACTGTTGTGATCTCCAATCTGATACATCCGCATCACATACTATTTCATGGGGTGGGAAATGGTTGTGAGATTTTTTTTTTCTGAAAGCTAGGATTTTCAAAATTTATACCAGGTATGTATATGATATAAATTTGTATGTTTTGTGATATTGAATACATGTACACAGTAGAAATTCTTTAAATAGCCTCATTTAGTTTATCAGATTAACCAATGCTTTTCTATCCCACTTAAAAAAAATGGCTTATGCCCAAAGCATACTAGATAGTCACAGCTAGTAGAGCCTTAGAAAATCTAAACACCATCATCTCTCCTAGTTGTACTGTAGGCTTACCAAGAATCTGTTACATGTATTTCCAAACCTTGTTATTTCAGTTGTACTTGCTACTGCAAGTCTATAATTTTATGAAGCAATAATGTGTATCTGATGAGATGCAAGTGTGGAAAAAAGTTGTGATTCAAAAAAATACATTAAATGCTTCGTAAAGTTATAATAAGGACAAGCAAATGAAATGTAATTCTTGTTCAACTGGATGTGGGGAGCTTGTGGAACTGGGAAAATTTATAAATGTCTAGGATTTTGCCTTCAGATTTCTTAACTAAAATAATTTCTGTTTAATTGATCAAGGGAACAATTTTCCCCACATGTAGAAAAGTTTCAGATATTGTAGAAATTGTAGATATTGTAGAAGTTAGATATTTTCACGCATGTATTTGAGTATTGGATCTAGTTTACAGAGATCAAACCAGGAAATACATTATGGATATGGTTTATTCAAGTAAGAAAGAACTTCAACCAATGGATCCATACTCAAAATACCTTGGCCCTGCTCAGACAAATGAATAAATATGCATGTACATGTTAGTAGTTAAAAATAAAACATTTTAGCTCTGTAAGTTCCATTTTAATGAATTTGTTCTTTAACTGACTTTTTAAATTAACCAATTACCTATCAATCGCAACCAAAAAGAACCAGAGCACTATATTTTGATCTTTAATTTGTTTCTTTCTCCCCTCTTCTATGAAAAAGGCAAACCAAAAATGATACTTTTTTCTTTTATCTTTCAGAAGTTTCTGTTTCACAGTGTTATTCCATTTATTTGATGATCAGGCTTTTGCAAACCCCCATCCACTCAGTTGTTCAAATCAAAAACCTATGAATTGTCCTTACTCTAATGCTTTCCCATAACCTACATCTAACTCACCAGCAAATCTGGTTAATTTATTCTCTAAAATATCTTCTGAATCATTTAATTTTTGTTTTCCAGATTATGGAAGATCAGAGAAAAAAAATGGCACAAAATAAATGTAAGTATGGGGTAGGTTAGTGGGGAGGGGGACCTTGTAGATAATGATAAGCAGTTTGAATTTCTTTTTTCAAATATGATGAGAAGCTACTGGATTGCCCTAACTATTGCATACAGAAAGGATTAGGAGAAGAGCAAAAAGTGTGAATAAGAGTAGTGTCAGGAAAAATACTGGGCTGTGCAGAATCAGTCCACAGTAGTAGCTTGAGGTGAGTAGTGTAGTAAAATTTGATTTGATGAAATGAGAGATACTAAATATTAATACTAAATATTAAGTCATAGAATCTACTGGGTATTGAGCATATAAGTGAAAGAGAGTGATAATGCATACAATCGTAGGTTTTTTTATGACATATAGATGAACAGAGAAATCATTTAAGGATATAAAGAGAAATAGAGGAACAAGTTTGGAAGTGTACATGGAGAATCAAGGGTAGGAACATCTATCATCAAGAATTCTAGATAGGGCAGAGGGATGGGAGGGAAAAGGAGGGGATGGGGGATTATCAAGGATGGTGGAATGTGATAGACATCATTATCCAAAGTACATGTATGAAGACATGAATTGGTTTCAACATACTTTACATACAAACAGAGATATAAAAAATTGTGCTGTATATGTGTAATAAGAATTGTAATGCATTCCACTGTCATTTATTTTTTAAAAAATCAATTAAAAAATAATAATATCATGGGAACAAATCTTTACTCCTCACACTTCAGATAGAGCCCTAATATCCAGAGTATACAAAGAACTCAAAAAATTAAACAATAAGATAACAAATAACCCAATCAACAAATGGGCCAAAGACCTGAACAGACACTTCTCAGAGGAGGACATACAATCAATCAACAAGTACATGAAAAAATGCTCACCATCTCTAGCAGTCAGAGAAATGCAAATCAAAACCACCCTAAGAGACCATCTCACTCCAGTAAGATTGGCAGCCATTATGAAGTCAAACAACAACAAGTGCTGGCGAAGATGTGGGGAAAAGGGTACTCTTGTACATTGCTGGTGGGACTGCAAATTGGTGCGGCCAATTTGGAAAGCAGTATGGAGATTCCTGGGAAAGCTGGGAATGGAACCACCATTTGACCCAGCTATTGCCCTTCCCGGACTACTCCCTGAAGACCTTAAAAGAGCGTACTACAGGGATACTGCCACATCGATGTTCATAGCAGCACAATTCACAATAGCTAGACTGTGGAACCAACCCAGATGCCCTTCAATAGATGAATGGATAAAAAAAATGTGGCATTTATACACAATGGAGTATTACGCAGCACTAAAAAATGACAAAATCATGGAATTTGTAGGGAAATGGATGGCACTAGAGCAGATTATGCTAAGTGAAGCTAGCCAGTCCCTAAAAAACAAATGCCAAATGTCTTCTTTGATATAATGAGAGCAACTAAGAACAGAGCAGGGAGGAAGAGCAGGAGGAAAAGATTAACATTAAACAGAGACGAGGTGAGAGGGAAAGGTAGAGAAAAGGGAAATTGCATGGAAATGGAAGGAGACCCTCATTGTTATACAAAATTACATATAAGAGGTTATGAGGGGAATGGGAAAAAAACAAGGAGAGAAATGAATTACAGTAGATGGGGTAGAGAGAGAAGATGGGAGGGGAGGGGAGGGGGGATAGTATAGGATAGGAAAGGTAGCAGAATACAACAGTTACTAATATGGCATTAGATTCTGCAATCTGTATTTGGGGTAAAAATGGGAGTTCATAACCCACTTGAATCTAATGTATGAAATATGATATGTCAAGAGTTTTGTAATGTTTTGAACAACCAATAAAAAAAAAGAATTCTGGTACCTGAGTTACCACATAATCAATTGGATATTAATCTGTAGCTCAAATGTTGAGACTATAAACACAAACTTATAAATTATCAGGCTATCTATGGTACAAAATTCATAAGACTAGATGAGTCCACTGGGGGCAAATTGTTTTTTAAATTACGTAAGAGAAGGCCAAAAGATAGAGTCAGTAAAAAAGACTGAGCACCAAAGATAGAAAATTGGGAGATTGTGGTAGCTAAGAAGCTAAGTAAAGAAATTTCAATGGAACTAGAGAGAAAGAGCAATGAGACCAGATCTGACCACTCATTTAACCAGACGGAAGTTTGTGGTGACCTTGAGAAAGGTTACAAAGGAGACAAACCCCACTTGGCATCAGTTATGAAAAAAACAGGAGGTATGAAAAAGCAGAGCATCAAAAATAGAAAACTCTATTCCACAGAGTCTTTTTATAAAGGGGAAGGAGGGAACTAAAGTGGTGGGTAACACATGAAGTTAAAGTTTTCTTTTAACATGGGATTCTTAAACGATGCCCTTCAGCATCCTAAAGGAACTTGGCTTCTGTGCACAAGTAGAGGACATGCTTGGTTTTGGGAAGCGGGGGGCAGTGCCACAAGTGGGGGGGCAGAAAGAATATATAGATAATATGCAATGAGACTTAGATCCAGTGGTGGGAAGATGAGCTGCTTCCCTTCTGTGAATTGTGTTGAAAGTGAGAAAGGAAGAGGTCCTATTGGCAGTGTGAGAAAAGAGAAGGTAGACCAGAGATTGACAAGATTTTACCAGGAAGTATTATGTCTACTTGATGTCTGTGATCCTACTTTTAATTTAAATTAGTTTTAATGTAAAACTAATCATAGGTATGTTTACTTCCACTACATTCCATGTTCAGGTTTACTGTATATGTGTATTTATTTATTGTGTTCATTAGTTATTATTGTACATCTCCCCCATTAGACTAGAATCTTTAAAGAGTATATTCACTCCTTACCCCTAGAACACTCACTCACGTTCTCTGGTATGTAACTGGTACTCCATAAATATTTGTTGCCTAAATAAATTAATAAACACAAATTTTTAAAAATATGCCAAAAATAGAACTCATTACCTTTTCCTAAACCTTTCCATGTGCATACCTATTTGTCTCTTTTTTATTCTGTTACTTTATCAACCAATTTCCAAATCCACAAACTTGGAAATCATTATATGATCTTCCTCATTTCACTCTCTACAATTCATCCATCAATCAAGTCTGGTCAACTCTACCACTTAAAAATTTCTTGGACCTATATGGCATCCTTTACTCCTGTGGCCAATTTCCTGGTTCAGGTCAATATCACCTGGATTACTGAAAAAGCATCATAATAACGCTGCTGGTTATCATTTTATCTCCAATCCATCCTTCATATCAAAACCAGAGGCATCTTTCAAAAAGCATAGATTTCATTTTGACTTCTTCAACATTAAGCCCATGATTGATTCTTTACCCAAGCCCTCAAATAAACCATTTTGGAATGGTTTATTAAAACATTCTTTAATGTGGCAGGGAACTCTGGTTAGCAAAGTAAACTAATTCCAACTCTAATTGGGGTCATTTTCACCTTTTGGGTCTTCCCGCATGTTCTTCTCATCTCCTGGAACACCCTGTTCACCATCAGCTCCTACTCATCCTTTTATTCCCAATTTAGAAGTCATATCCTCTGAAAAGTCTTTCCTGATATGTATCATTGGTTATGGATTCTCTACATTCTTCCAAAGTCCCCTGTGCTTACTGGGGTTTAAAATCATCCTTTAAAGCATGGTTTCAAGGCAAAGACTTGTGTTTTGTGTAATGAGTCTATCCCTCCATTCATCTCCACTAGCCCCTTAGAAGTAGAGAAAAAAAATCAGAGGTATGAAGCATGTTTATTTCCTGAATAAGGAAGATATTCCTCACAGGTGTTCTTTGGAAGTGGCAAGACAGGTCTAAACAGCTCTGTAATTATGGACCAATGAGAAAGTGGTAGGGACAAATCCTTTCACTCTCTTTAATTTTTTCAAATATGTTAGAATTTTACAAATAAATCACTTCAAATTTCTTGGAGAACTTGTGGTCTAGGAATTATTGATACTATTCAATCCTCTTTAGGAGTAAGTGTCAATGTCTTTGTATTCCTAACTTACCCTAAGCTTTTTAATAACTGATACCAATTTTAAAATACCTGAGTAAATATCAGAAAAAGTTGAGAAATGTGATTTTCCTTTCTCTTCATGATTACTTCACAAGCATTATAGAAAGTCACAGAAAGTAAGAAGATAAATTATTTTGAAAAGTCAAAGTATCAATTCCTATAATAAGAGATCTGTTAATTTTAAGGGCATAAGCACAACTAATTATTGCAATTTCTGCAGTCAACTAAATCATATGCCTTAGTATACAACCAAAACTTTCCAGTTTTCTTATATGTGCCATTCTTTGTCTATGAGTGTTCACAACTGGGATAAAATGGTTCCTTGAGATCTTCTTTTCAAAGTCAAAATGCATAAAAGTGGTAAAGTTGAAAGAATGTAAGAGGCTTCCACAGATAGAAATAAAATCTATATTGAAATCATGTGGCATTTTGTTATATTCATTTAAAATGTAACTGTGCAAAAACAACACACACACACACACACACACACACACAAAAAAAACCCAAATAACCCAATCAATAAATGGGCTAAGGAATTGAATAGGCACTTCACAGAAAAAGAAATATGAATGGTCAACAAATATATGAAAACATGTTCAACATCTCTAGCAATTAGAGAAATACAAATTAAAACTACACTGAAATTTCATCTCACTCCAGTCAGAATGGCAATTATCAAGAATACAAACAACAATAAATGTTGGCAAGAATGTGGGTAAAAGGGTATAGTCACCCATTGCTGGTGGGACTGAAAATGAGTGCATCCACTTTGGAAAGCAGTATGGAGAATCCTCATAACACTTGGAATGGAACCACCATTTGACTCAGCTATCCCATTCCTCGGTTTATACCCAAAGGAATTAAAAGCAGCATACTACAGTGATGTAGCCACATCAATGTTTATAGCAGCTCATTTCACAATAGCCAAACTATGGAACCAACCTAGATGCCGGTCAACAGATGAATGGATAAAGAAAATGTGACATATATACACAATGGATATTCAGTCTTAAATAAGAATAAAAATCATGGCATTTTTCAGTAAATGGATGGAGCTGGAAAATATCATGCTGAGTGAAATAAGCCAATCCCAAATAACCAAAGCTTGAATGTTTTCTGATATGTGGATTCTAGGAGGGTGGCTAGGGAAGAATAGAGTTACTTTGGATTAGACAGTGACCAGTGCAATTCTGTATCATGTACAACAAGAGAAATGAGAAGTTATATTCCATTTATATATGATATGTCAAAATGCATTCTACTGTAATGTATAACTAATTAGAACAAATTTTAAAATGCTCATAAAAATAAATAAATAAATAAATAAAATGATACTACAATTATAATACTCTTAAAAATAATTTGTGATTTTAGTTTTTAGGTTGTAATTATCTAAACTGTATATGAAAACATTATATGAAGCTAAACACATCAAAGAAGTTTGTCATCTTTATGAAACAAAAAGATATATTCATTTTACTCTCCTGCTCATCAATAAGGAAAAAATAAAGTTCTGTGCATGGAAATTAGTGTGTTAAATAAAGTATTATAAAAATATCATTTTGAGAAGCTGGATATGTGGTTAATACTTTCAGCCTGTATATACTATTGAATACTGTATAGCCTTTGGTATAGTATGGACTAGCAAAGTATTTGTTTAGGATTTGCCACTAAACCATTAATTGCAAATTCCTGAGTTCAAGAAGGATTTTTTGAGAAATCACATACTCTAAGTCTTAGGCAAACTAGACCTCAAATCAACCTAGATTCACATATTTTCATAGAAGTTAATTCCATCAATGGGAACTGATATGGGGTTACTAGATTTAACAAAAACAGTACAGGATAACAGTTAAGTTTGAATTTCAGATAAATACTTCTTTTAATGTAAATATGTACCATGCAATATTTGAGTCAACTTATGCTTGAAAAATATTCTTTGTTTATCTGACATTTAAATATACCTGGGTGTCCTGTATTTTATCTGGTAACCCCAGAACTAAAACCCTGCCAAGGATAATTTCTGTCAGATGACTCAATTTCTCTGTTATAGATTGCCACATCTGAGATCACTCATCCAAGAGAAAGAGTGATCATATGTTGACAATCCCAGGTTAATTAAGACATAATTGTTGGTCAAGTTGTCAAAAGTCAATACTTCTATCTTCAATTTAACAGTCAATTCAATCAATATAGTTTTTTAAAAAACAGTTTTAAACAAATAGGATTTTTGTAATTCTTTTTCTTTAATAAACCTAACAACACAATAGTCCTCATTTCATTGACCATGGGAGATTACCTTTAATATAGAACTTCAGATAAATTTAAAAATATAAAATTTGAACCTTATGAAAGCAAACATAAAAGGTAAAGCAAGATATTTTTAACAATGTTAAATTTGCTTGTATATTTTAAATTTAATTAAAACTGAATTTATCATCCTGCCTCTCAAAATCATTTCTCTTCAGTATTTCTCCTCTTGTTAAATAATATCATACCCTGCTAGTTGACAAAGTCAGAAATATGAATTATTTTCAATTCCTTTTCATGAAACTCACTTACTTAAAAAAAAATAATGTTTACTATGCTTGTCAATATTACCATGTGCAGTATTAACCACACCACTGTAATACGATTTTTAACCTTCTTTCTCTTGCCTGTTACAACATTACAATGAGACAGGAATTGTTAGTGCTCTCCAGAGAAACAGAACCTGTCTGTCGTCTGTCTGTCGTCTGTCTGTCTGTCGTCTGTCTGTCTAGATTGTTTATAATGGGAATTGGCTTCTGTGATTAAGGAAGCCAAGAAATCCCATGATCTCTCATCTGCAAGCTGAAGTACCAGGTAAATTGTTGGTGTAATTCGGTCCAAGTCCAAGAACCTGAGAACCAGGGAATCTGGCAGTGTAAGGTCTAGCTGAACCTGAAGACCTCAAAATCAGAAGTTCTAATGTCTAAAGACAAGAAAAGATGGACAGTCCAGCTCAAACAGTGAGAGGGAACATGCCCACCCACACTGTGAAGGTGGATCTTCTTAGTCTACCACTACAAATGCTAATCTCTTCTGATAACAACCTTCCCAAGCACACCTGGAAATAATGTTTTACCAGCTAGTGGAGCATCCCTTAGCCCAGTCAGAGTGACACATAAAATTAACTCTCACAGAAAGTATTATGAATCTATTCCATAGATAAAGAAACTGAAGCATAAAGAGGATGAATGACTTCTTCAAGTTCATATCACTAAGCAGCAAAGAACCAGGATGGAAATCTAGAACTATCTTAACCACTTTGCTAACTCCCCATACACAATTATGAACTAAATCCTGCCAATTCTAATGTCTGAATATCTTTTAAATTCTTTCTTTGCATCCCATCCCGCCCCCTGAGTTCAGTTCTTCATCAGTCCTCCTAAGTGGTCTCCAATCTTGGATTCTGTAATAGCTTCCTAGAGCTGCATAACAAAATGCTACGATGATGGCTTAAAAATCTGAAATTTCTTGTCTCACAGTTCAGAGAAGCCAGAACTCTGATTCCCTCTAATATTTCATCATCATTCCTCCTAAAAGATACATTTTTATGTGGATGATTCTGAGCCACAATGTATTTTTAAAAACTAAAAGTAAAACAATGATGATCATAGACCCTCAGGTTTCTGAGGCCTAACTTTGGGCTAAATCTCAAGGTTATATAGCTGACATTCATTAGAACACAGTTTACTAGTGGTTTGGGTCACTGTGTTAGGGATCAGTGCTCATTCTTATCATGTGTTCTCTTGCCTTTCTTTTCTTCCCCCATCTGGATATGGCAGGCCTGCTGGGGCTTCTTGTCTCTGTATCAAACACAACAGAACAGAGCCATCTTTATCTCTCTCAACTCCAAATATTGACAAGTGAATTGGGATCTTTGTGAATCTGGCCACTTCCATTTGGTGGAAGGAAACCTCATTTCAGTTTCAAGTGAAAGTCAGTTTCTATGACAGAACTTATCAGAAATATTTATACTTGGGAAGTTATAGGGCACACATCTCTAATAATGAAACGAAAGTTCATTTTTTACATGTCCATGGATCTTTGTGTATGTACGTGACTGATAGAACCTCCAAAGGTGAGTGGCACACCAATTCCTTAACACTGTCCTCATCCTCAATAGGCTTTCTAAATAACTATTTAAATTGGCATGAACAGGTCTTCTTGAAAACATATGGTTCCTGTCCACATCAAAGCAGGATCTCTGCACTAATAACCTGTAGCACCTAAGCACAACACCTTTGGCAAGGCACTGGGAACTATCCTTCTTTAATATGTGTGCAAACTCTTACAGCACCATGAAAAATGGACCGTTCAGCCAGGGAGAGAAAATGAACATTTTTGAGCCTCATGAATATTATAGGAGCTAATGGAAGAACAAACATGGCAGAAAACATTTGTGAGATGTTCATAGAACATTTTCTAGACAGAGACTATGAACATCCCTCTATATGTGTGGTTAAGGTGAGAGGTTAATTGTCTACTTACAGAGAAGTACATGCAAATATTTATAAAGGTAAAATATTCAGGTTAATAAAAGCAATCTGAGTCACAATTTCAGGCAAAAAAATTGATAAATTTATATTTTATCTTTTTAATATAGTTAACTTTGGAGCAGCCATAGGGACTACTGAGCATAAAACTACTTGGAATAAACTTGAAATATCGGATATAATTTTTTACTATTCTTTTAGTGTTGCTAAACACACATATTTTACTACACTAATGGCTTTTACTTCCTATATGCTACTAAGAATCATCTAGCAAGTAACTAAACAGCTCATGCTAGGTCTATCCTATAATACCTGGTGATTTCAGGAAGTTAATGTATCATATTATTCAGAGCTATGTTGCAATTCCATTTGACAAAACATAAATGTGACCTGTTAAACTCATTCATTTAATTAATGGCATTTAAGTTGAAGTATCTAACTAATTCTGTAGGAATCCAGGAATATACCCCAGGGATGAACCTAATTGGCCCTGCTTGGGACAGGTATTCATCCCTGAGCTAATCACTGTGCCCATGACAATGAGATTATGAATGACAGCCCATCAGAAACCAATGGGAAGGGAGACAGGCAGACAAAATACTTCTATGAAGTTTAGACAGAGGAGCACAGTAGAAGCAACACAGGCGAGAGAATCTGTTAGGACTGCCTTTTCTTGTCTGCAAAATAATAAGTGGGTCAAACTTCAATAGTTTCTGATCCTACATGAAACAATTAATTTTGCAAGGATCTGTTTACCTAAATAATCAAGGTTTTACTTTCTTGATGGAGAAAGTGAACAATGTTTAACTGGAATGGAAAGTCCGTGTGACTCTTACCACCCACACAGGACTTCAAGGCCTTCCAACAAAGGAAAAGAGGAGAGAAAATAGAAAGAGAATTTCCTCAAAGTCAGAGTAGGAGAGGCTGCAGCATCCCTTAAATCACAATGCTAAGACTCTGCCAACTTTTCTGCTCACGATGTCTACTGACAAGGTGAACCTTGCTTTCTATTTAAAAACCCACTGAAATATCTGCCAGACAAAATCCAGACCTTGTATCTTCTTACAGTCTAAACCTTGAATGTACCCAGTTTCATCTCCACTCTACCAAAGAGCTCTCAACTACAGTCATACCACTTGTATGAGTCATGTCTTTTCAGAGCTTATGACATTAGCAATAATATTAACATTTAATAACACCTACCATGTGCCCTGCACCACTCAGGTGTTGGTGATACATCAATAAACAAGACAAATCCCTGTCCTAACGGGGCTTACATTCCCGCAAAGGAGACTAGCAGTTATTATGCAGCCAAAGAAAGTACATAGCTGAGGTGGGAGATAACTTGAGAGGTTATCTACTGTCAGGATGGGACACCAGAACTCTGCATGAATGAACTGAATGAAGAGAAGGAGCCTGATGTGAGATGGTCTGTGCTGGGCACAGATCCAGGCCTTTTTAATACATTATATTGAATCCTCACAGAATCTACAAAATGTGGGTTATTGCCCCTGTTTTATTCTGAGAAACTAACTAGGTTGTTCAGATCACATAGCACAGGAGTTAATGATCTGGAACTCAAACTAAAACCTGGCTCCTGCATCCCCCTATTTGAAGTTCTGCCTTTCTTTAAAACTGGAATGCTCTTTCCCACACTCCTGAAAGACTCTTCCTCATCATTCCAGAAGCTCAACTATCATTTTCTTAGCAAAACCCTTCCTGGCCAGCCTTATCCCATTCTTTCCCTCTGTCTGCAACAAAGCATAGATCATCATTTTTGTTTCTGTTTCCACAGCACTCCTTGTAGGATCTCTCTTACAATAACAAATACATTGATTGTAATTTCCCATTTACATATGAGATTTCTCCTCTAGATTGGTAGCTCCTTCAGGACAGGGAGCATTTCTTACTCACGAAGTATCTCATAAATCTTGCCCAAGATCTGGAACATTGAAAATACTTAAGAAATGTCTGTTGATAATGTGTGCATGTACAAATACGGAACACAAAGCACCTCATTATATACAGTATAATGCACCAATAAAAAAATGGGGAATAAAACTTGCCATAAAAATTGCCACATTATCTAAATGCAAAAAGAAAGAGGAGGAGGAGGAGTTAGAGGAGGAGGATGAAGAAAGAGAAAGAAAGAAAAAGAAAGAGAGAGAGAAAAAAGTTTATTGAACAAATGCCATTTGCCGTGGAATTACATTGACAGAAAAGTGGCATCTCAGAAACTAGTCTTGATAAGAGATGCAGCCATCAGAAATATAGAACAATTAAAGACCATGAGTCCTTATCCCACAGAAAAATGACCATGTGTTCTTCTTTGGAAACAGGCAACAACATTAAAACTAGAGTAACTGTGCTTAAGATTATGTAAAAGTAGCCACTATTAAAAAGGAACTTTTTTTCAAATAAAAATATATTTTTTAAAAATTTTGACAATCATGATATTTTTTAAGTTTTCTGAACTAGCATTTCTAGAAGACTTAACAGGATTGACATTTTCCTGTTTTGTACCCAGAGTAGAGAAAAATTCCCTTCTATGACATTTCATTCTTATATATTTTCCCATTAATGGGACCTGAATTGTTTATAGAACTATTGAATTAGCAAATCTTTATTTTTTAGAGGAATCTCCCACTTAAGAGAAAGAGTTTTCAAATAGTATTGGAATTTTTTTAGTTTAAAAACTGGGAGTTGAAGCCTGTGGCACAGAGCATGTTGTAAAACAGGCAGTGCATCATTATCACCTCCCACTCAAAATCATTTTAACTGTAATCTCTGTATTTGGGTAGTTCAGCTAATTAACAACCTGGTATTACTATAAAGATGAAATTGTCATGTTATTTGAAGTGGTTTTTAACAGTCTTTAAGCACTAACCACTCAATTTATTAACAGTTTGCTCTTCCTTAAGTGAAGGAAATTACATAATTGTGAGTCTGAAAATGAGAAGAGATATATATGTACATTTTACCATTATCCATAAAGAATGCCAAAATTAATATGGTATTTTAAGCATAATAGGTAAAATTCCTGAAAATGTCTATTAATATTTCTCTGACTATGGGTTTTATGGGTCTATAATCATCTTCTTCATACCTTATAACTTTTACTTTGATGGAATCTAACACATAGGACAGGAGAGGGAAGATTTTTTGAAGCAAAACGGTGTTTTAAAATGTGAACCTTAGAAGCCAGTTGAATGGGTTCTAATCCTACCTTTACCACTTACTAATGCAAAGACCTTAGGACTTACTTTATTCTTCTGTGGCTGGGTTTCCTCATCTGTAAAACAGGGATCTTAAAAAAAAAAAATAACAAGATCTGGGTTCAATCTCCAGTACTGGGGCAGAGGACAATAATGGGCCCACTATAAGGTTGATGTAAGATTGAATGATTTAACATGTGTAAAATACCAGAATACTCAACAAATGCTAGTAGTCATTATTAGGACTAGTTCTTCATGTAATATCCCATGTCCCCAAAGAAATAGTTTATGGTTCTCTTTCCAAGCATGAGGAGCCCTTTTCCAACTATAAGAATTTCTCAGACATGACAATTGTATATTTTTATCCATTAATTGAAACTATGCAAAAAATCACAAAAGGTAAGAAAAAAATCATAAAAAGCTACTGTGTCATGATATTAAACAAATGTGTATTTTATCTATCACATTACTAATGACATCTGAAAAGTAGCAGAATACAGCTGTGGAAGACTGAACACAGCCCAAGTGGAGTTAAGGTGGTATAAGCACAGGTACAGGGCCCAGACATCCTCAGTCACGTGTTGGAATCCACTCACTTAACATCTCTTAGGCTTACCCTATTAGAAAGCTAATGCAGAAAATAAAGTTGGAATAGGTACTAAATAATACCACAAGATTCCTCAGCCTTCATCTAAAGAGTTTTTCCTGCAAATCTTTTATGACTCAAAGATGACATTGATTTTTTAATTTTAAGTCATTTGACTAGAAGAACAAGCTAGACTAGGAGTCAGAAAGCCAATGTATAGGAATATTAGAAGAACTAAATGAAATAATATATCTAAAATCTTAGCATTTAGCCTAGAACATAATAGCATCTCCTTAAGTCCTGCTTGACTTTTCATTTCCCATCCTAAGCAAGTTCCAGATTCGCCTCTGCCAAAACCAAGTAGGATAACCTTGAGCAAATGATGGCTCTGAGCTCTGCTGTTCTCTGTAAATTAGGAGGTGACATAAGGACAACTAAGATGACTGTGCTGGTCATCTGTCCATATTCTCTCAGATCCATCTGCACATATCCTCTGCTTCGCTCTATAATACAGAGTGCTGACCACTGCAAACTCAGCTCTCACATGCTGTTGCTAACTGACCTACATGGGAAGCAGAGAAAAGTGACTGAAAAACAGACGAAAAGCACATGAGGGAACTTTTCCCCATCTCTCTGTTTCCAGTATGTCAGTAACTATGGGTTCTCTGTGCTCCCATACCCTCACAAAGCAACCCTGTATACCATTTCTTCCCTCCAGTGCTGGGGGTGTTAGCAGCTGCCTACGGTTACTAGCCTTGGGTAGACGACTTTCAGCTCGTCCAACACCCTTGGAGCTCCTCCTGTCTTTATAAACCTAATACATTATGGGTCCATGTTAGAACCTCTATGCAAGTTTGATAAATAAATGAACGTGTGAATGGAATCAACATTCTGCATGTCCAGATGTAAGTAGTCAATTTTTTGATCAAGGGTTAATACCAGAAATAGCCACAGCTCAAATACTTCTCCTCGCTTGGCCTGCCACAGAACCCAAAACTCTACCACCAGACTGCATCTGGGCATTGTTTCTTTGAATCCATTTTAAAAGGTTAATTTCCCTGGGGAAGGTTAAGTCATTATCAATCAGTTGCACCTCAGCAGGGATTAGTTTTATAGATTGTTTCCTATAGACACAGGCTTCTGAGAAGGAGCTGGTAAATCTAGAGAGAGGGAAAGCAATGCCCATAGCAAGGAAGCAGCCTATATGAAAAAGTACAGCAGTCCCTTGACCTGCCTGAGTCCTGCTGTCATTCCTCATTTTGAGGAGCTTCAATCTGCAGTCTGCTAAATAAAGAGCTGCTTGTCTGTTTCTCAGCTACTGAATGAATGTGGAGGAGGAACAATAGAAGAGAAGGCCCGTGAGGAGCTTAGGGTTCAAACAAAACCAGCTGATGAGGCTGAGATGAAGAGTGACAAGTGGCAGGAGACAAGTGAGTTGAGCAGAAGGCACCCAGAGGCGGCCCTGGGTGACACTTAGCAAAGAAGAGTCGGACTGTTTGAGGTAGGGTAAGGTCATAACAGGGAGTCTTTCTCATCTTAACATTTACCCTCTGCTTCCATCTGAAAAGGTTATTTCAACTGGTTATATTTTAATTGACTTTGTAGAGGAAAAAAACTATTATCATATTCCCAAACACGGATTTCTGAATGTCTCAGGATATAATTTGTTCATATTTTTTACTTATTTAATAAAACATTATTGAAAGCTGTACTTATGACTGTACTTAGAACTGAGAAGAAGCCTCTCAACTGTCAGAAGTTTACTTTTTTCATAAAAGTGTCCTTCCTTGTCCCTCTTTTCAGGGCTCATAGAGGAAAGGAGAAAAGGAAAATGAATAAAGGTGAAGGATAAAGACAAATTCATTCCTTCTTATTCCTAATTCAATGATCATTCTATAACTGAAGACTTTTCATAACTTAAGCTTACCCTCCAGCAACGGGGAAAGATATTTGTCCTTGAACGCCCAATTCCTAGCATAGCATCTGGAACTCAGCTGGTTTAATAAATGTTTAATGAATGATGGATGGATGGATGGACGGACGGATCAATTGATCAAATCACAAAACTCAAAATGGTTACTAGTAGTTCCCAGTTTTTATCTTCATATTTTTTCAGGTAAAAAATATTTGTGCTTTAAAGCCAGTTCTTTCGGGAAATGCAGAATGCTGCTTTAAATCTTTTTTTTTTTTTTTTTTTTTTGGTGGCGGTGGGGGGAGGCTCTGATGGGAGGGAATGAGAAAGAATATAAATAGATAAATAGATAGATGAAGGAATGAATGTACATATGAGATATTCTTACAAGCATTTTCCTCAGAGTCATACTTACCTAGACTCATATTAAAATCTTGCCACAATGTCTCTACAAAACATGACTGCTTTTTCTTCATAGCATCTCCTCTACTCATTTTAACATTATGCAAATTTGCTGCTGATTTAACTTTAGTTAGCCACCCACACATCACAAATACTACTTTTAACCTCACAGATATGCTCATCTAATTTTTATTTCAAGTCATCCTAAAGATCAAATGCCTTTCTGCTCCTAGAGATGATATCATGTGTGTGTGTGTATATGTGAGAGAGAATTATACTAATTGCCAAGCCATAGATCATTCTCAGTATGTAGAGATCTGGGACAACCTGTACCCTCCCCCATGGACACTGTGCATCTACGATTTCTAGGACTTATGCCCCTCATTGTTTAGAATGCAGTGACACCAAACTGAGAATTGATGTCTATCAACTGAAGGAGTTAGGAGAGACAAGGTTGGGTTGGGGAGAGCCAGTAGAAGTTCAGGAACATCACTGGGGCTGGAGATGATGAGCAAACGGTCTAAGAGACCTTACTCAGGAAGCCATTTGGAGAAACCTTAAGCAAATGAGTCACTGGATTTAATTTAGTTCTTTACAAGATTATTTCATGGAATATATGGAAAGGCATTTGGAGGGCACAAAAAGTAGGAGACATGTGACTTAGGGCAAAGTTGGAAAAAAAAATTAAATTCAGTGTTTCTTCCCATTAAACTTCAACCATTTTAACCCATTTTAATCTAATTTTGTTTTTCATCTTACTTTGAGGTAAAAGCTTTAAACATTTAAAATCTTGGATTCCGCATAACCACAGGTCCAAGCATACTCATATCTTTCTGTTGGTTTTGTCCAAATGTTTCAAATTCCCAGAGAATTCTTGACATCTATAGCCTGACTTTGAAAACTTCCTGCGACTTCTCAGAGAGAAAACATCAGTTTATTACTTCAGCTCTCTATTGAACTCAAACTCATTTTATCTACTTATGTTTCAATAGATCACTCCTCTTACGGAACTTTATTGCTTCCTGCTTCTTGTTCTCCAGCAGACAGGCTGTAACTACACCATTAGCTCCTGACCCTGGAGCTGCAAGACCCAGGCTGTAAGATTCTCTGCCTCTGCCCCGCATACTATATCCTCCAGTCTACCCAGCCTCACATTTGCTCAACCCTCAGCATCTCTCTTCAAAGGTGCTCCAATAGCCTCCTGAAAGGTCTAATGTGCACTAGAAGCTATCCTTGGGTTAAAGTGTTGAATTCAAATACTGTTAGAAACATCTTGTTGGACTGAAATCACTTTGAGCAGTAGCTTGCCACTGGCTAAGTGTGCCAGGTATTACCACTATGAATCAAAAGAGACTCCAAATACTTTTTAAAAATGTAAATCTATATCAGAAAAGAATGGGAGGAAGCACTGGGGACATCTGCCAAATCAGATTGTTATAATATGTGCATGTACGAATATATAACAACAAAGCCCATCAATATGTTTAACTATAATGCACCAATGCAAAATAATGGGGAAAAAAGTAAATCTATAGCAGTTTTTAATGTAAGGAAAAGGCACATTTGAAAAGGATACAAAATCACATAGATTAACTTAGTAAAAGAATATACAAATAATTCTTAACTCACAATGGTTGACTTGGGATTTTTCCACTTTATGATGGTAGAAAAGTGATAACACATTGAGTAGTAGAAACTGTAGTTCAAATCTTGAATTTTAATCATTTCCTCAAAAAGCAAGTGCAATACTTTCTCACTATACTGGGTAGCAGCAGTGGGTTCAAATTCCCAGTCAGCCGCATTATTACAACCAATATTCTACTGCATACTGTGTTGCTGAGTGATGATGTTTGGTAGGTTAAGTAATTTAAATTCATTTTTTTTTTACTCACAGTGTTTCAATTTATGATGGATTTATCAGGTACAATACAGTTGTAAGAGAGGAGGCTCTGTATTTGGACAGACACAATAAAAATGTTAATTGTATTTATTTCTGTTTACTGGGATTATGATTTCTCTCTCAATACTGTCTGCATTTTCCAAAATTTCTACAATAAGCATAAATTATCTGAGACACCACAGTTTTCCTTTAAAAGATACTTTATATAAACTCTTCATTCATTTCATTTATTTATTTATTTATACCAGAGATTTAACCCAGAAGCACTTAACCACTGAGCAACATCCCCAACCCTTTTTTATTTTTTTATTCTGAGACAAGTTCTCACCAATTTGCTTATGACCTCACTAAGTTGCTGAGGCTGACTTTGAACTTGTGATCCTCCTGCCTCAGCCTCCCAAGAATTCTAGGCATGCACCACCACACCAGGCCTTATTTCTAATACAACTTGTACATACGATTTTTAATGTGCAAACTCTGTATGTGAATATACCTTATTCCTATCATAAGCATTAACTCCTATTCTGACATATGAGTTTAGGTCCAGGAAGAAGCCCCGCCCTACAGGGGCCTGAGTCACAGAGGGAAAGAGGCCATAACACTGCTGAAGGACAACAGCTTTATGGAAAAACAAGAAGATGAACAAGAAAACAGATTCCAGAAAAAGGGGTGAGCTGAACACTCATCATAGGACACAGAAGCATGCCAAATAAGCAAAAAAAAAATGATGAACTAATAGGAAAACAAGAAAATAAAATCCAAGCATCCATCAATTTCTTAAAAGATTTGTTATTCCCTTAAGGCAGATTCTTAGTTTCCCTTATAATCTTTTTTAAAAATATTTTTTAGTTGTAAATGGATCTTCTATTTTATTTATTTATTTATATGCGGTGCTGAGGGTTGAACTCAGGATCTCACACATGCCAGGCAAGTGCTCTACCACTGAGCCACAACTACAGCCCCTCCCTTCTAATCTTAAAGATGAGTTTGCCAAACTTCCCTTCCTAGTTTCAAAAATAAAACAAATAATTAACTTTCTACTTTACACAGAATTGTGTAAATGCCTTTTTTTTCTAAATTTATTTTTCAGGATTTACAATAGCTATATAAGAAGGCATTTTCCTATAGGAATAAAAAGGAAAATTTTCTAAAACCAAATGGCCTCCTTGAAATCCCTATTCCACTACTTACTATTTGTATGGCCTCAGGCCAAGAATTTAATCTCTTTTCCTCAGTTCTCTCACTCTATAAAATAGGGATAAGATAATAGTGCCTATCCCACTGGGTTATGGAAAATAAAGTGAGCTATGTCTATAAAGTGCTTAGAACAGTACATAGCACAAAATAACCCATGGGAACATTTTTGCTGGGTTTTTAAAATATTATTATCACCATCATAGAAATGAAAAAACTGAGGTTCAGGAAAGTAACAGTAAAGATTTTGATTTAAGACCCTCCCTCTAACTCCAATTTCCCTTTAACTACATTAGAATTACTGAAGTTACAGTTCAGATGCCTTCCCAAAAGGCCTCAGATGGAAATGTTTTAGCATGTTGCAATCTAACTGTGAGAATTTTTTAGTTTTTTGAGGTCTTTTGATAGTTTTTAACTGTACATTATCAAAATGCAATAATAGTCTGAGATTTTATACTGTTATTTCTAGTTGTTTTCTTTTCCCAGAAGAGCCTCTAATTTTGTTAAGAATCTTGCCTTAGGTGTGCAGATAGATGGTTCTGCTTAATAAACAAAATCAAGGAGATAACATTAGGAGTCACAGGATCATTAATCTGAACACAGTTGGTCACTCTACAGTACTAGAACTGAACACTTTGGACAGGATAAGGCTGGCTCCAGGCTAGAACCACAAAATATAGGAGAAGTGTGGTGTTCTTTTTTGTGTGACTTCCCAATTATAGCTTTGGGGTGCACATAAGTAATGCACTTTTTTTTTTCCTGTGGAAATGTACTAAGAACCAAGATTTTGGCTTTGGAAAGAACCAAATCCAGGCTCCTCCACTGTCCTTCCCAGCTGTAGTATCCAATGCAAGTTGAGCTCTTTAAATCTCTTCCTGTATCAATATAGTGATGGTGACAGTACCTCCCTCATAGGAAATAGGAGCAAGGAAAAAACTGATCAAGAGAACATGTGTGATGTACTTAACATAGTCCAGGTGTGGAGTTGGAGCTCTATAAATTCTGGCAGTACCATTAAAGAGAAAACATTTTCATATTCCAAACCAACCCTATTTTAGGCGACATGTTCTGAGGGAAAGAAGTGAGTCAGGAGATGTATATTCTATTTTGGTCTCAAGAACTGAAGTCACAGGAACCAGCAATTTCCCCAAGAGTCTCAGTTGATTATAAAATAGAGAAAGTCATATTTTTGCTTACCTGCTTGAATGCATGGAATACAACTTTCTTCTCCTTAGAATGAAAAGCATAAAACATAATTATTTTTTTCAATCATGAGGGTCTTCGTTATCAGGCATGGGGTAAGGAGTGCATTTCAGACTACTTTGTGTTGTGTATATTTTTTCTTTAAAATCTATCTGCATATGTCAAATCATCAACAGCCAAGTGTAATCTATAGATGCAGACCAAACACTGCTTTAGAAGCTTTGAAAACTGCACTGAGATTCTTGCAGCTACCAGGAAACAGGAAAACTTTGAAATCAGCAAAACAACTCCTAAAAAATTCTCCTGCTAATACCTTATTCTACTTCCTTTCCCCTATGCTGTGCATATTAAAAAGGAAGCAAGGGGAAATAATGGATTCTCTGGATTTCCTTATGATAATATTCTCAAAAGTTTTTGCTGGAGTTTAATGAGATGTTCTTTATAGGCTGAATAATTTGAATTTGATTCTAACTTAACCACACAAGCATAATTTCAAGTTAACCAGTAATATTATTGCTATCCTTCCCATTCACATACCTGGCCCACACTAACAATAAAGTGTTTTGCTGAATACTTTCAAAGCTTTTTCTTCTCCATGAAGCTTTATATTTTGCAAAAATGCTGTACAGAAAATGTACAAGTTACAATTTGCTAATTAAAACTATTAGGAAAAATTTTTTAAAGACTACAAAATTCCAATATTATGCTTTAATTAGACTTTCTAAGATATCAGGATTCTCTTCTATAAAATAATAAAAAGGTTTTATCCCCAGATAGGGCACTGTTTGTCATTTGATCTTTCCATAGTACACGTTGCTGCTTCTGTTCATTCAACTAAGTAGTGTCACTCAGTTTTGGGGACGCATCAATAGGAACAGAAAATAATGTTAGCAAACTAATACTAACAACAGCAACAAAAATAAAATGATAATTGAGAAGTCTGCATATAAATCCACTCTTTTCTCAAGACACTATTGGCTACAAGCTGTATGAACTGTGCATTCATCATTTTATATTTGCCTACAGTGACACCTGCTGGAAAACATTATTGAAGCTTTAAAAGGAAAATAAATTCAAATTTTAAAATAAAAATCAAGCCTTGAAAGCATCAGTCATATGTTATTATTATTTTTGACTAAAATGCATTGCTTAAACGTCAATTTAATTTCTGATTTTGCTTTTAACTTTCCTTTTTTCTTTACAAACTGAAAAACTAAAGTTCAATTTCATTTGATGAAATAATTATTTTACTGGTATGAGAGTGTTGGAATGAACTCTATGTCATGTGAACTATTTTTAAATAGAAGCATTTATAAACGGTTTAGTTGCCTTCTTTTGCTTCCTCCTGAAATATTTCTTTTAAAATTTACATATCAATTGCAATGTGATAAGTGATTTTTAAAGTCTTGTTTAAGATTAAATACCAAGGCATTTAATAATGGTTAAAACATGTAATAGCTTACACTTTCCTGTGCATCATTAATGCACAAAATCATCTGTGTTTGGGGGTTTTACTTTGGGCTCAGCCTGTACAGAGTACCAGTTATGCTGTGCATTAAGCAACCAATGTGGATCATATGCAAATTACCTTTGATTCCAGCAGAGATTTTACATACTGAAGGTTCCCATCACCTAATGACACAGAGAAGGATTTGTGCACCTAAGTCTCATTACCATTAATAAAATCAATCTATAAAAATTCTGACCCATTGAGAAATTGCAAGCATCATAAGAAAGTGGGTCCTTCACAAAAATCAATATTATTCCAAAACTTGGGGTTTTACACTTTCATCAACATGGGATCCATTGGCAGGGCAATATCTTAATATCTTCATATTCTCGAATTCAGTCACTTCAGTTTTTTCAGTTATTTCAGTATGATTTTATGCTGTTGGCTCCTATTCGTTTGTGATTGCACTTCCATTTCTCTAAGAACTCACTCTAGCATTAGTTAGTATAGATTTGAACCTTTCAAACAAAGATTCACATATTTTCATATCAACTGCATATCTCAATCCCCATCTTTCCCATTTTACCATGTCTGTTTTTATGGAGGGGTGGGGGGGTACATTTGCTTAAAAGTAAAGTTTCTGTTATCTTACATTTACCTCTATATTATTCTATTCTCTCATTCCTTCAGCTCTAAAGAGCATGGCTTTATAAACTAGTAGAACTACCAATGATTTGTGGAGGTGATAGCCCACCTGTCATTCTATATATGAAGTAATTGTATATATTGGCCAGTGTAGGTGGACTAAGGTCAGTTACATGCAAGACACTTTTTATGTTATGCTGTCTGTAGCTAAACAAAGCAAATAACCCTTTCATCTCTCTCCATTGTATACTTAAGTGATACTAATGGTCTGAATAGTTATGTTCTTCCAGAATTTATATATTGAAACCTAATCATCAGTTTATTGGTATTGGGGGTGGAGCCTTTGGGGATTAAAGACCTTATAAAATAAAACCAATGCAGTTCATCTGCCCCTTCCATCATGTGAGGACACAGTAGGAAGACACCATCTTTGAAACAGGAAATGGGCCATTATCAGACACTAAATCTGCTGGCACCTTGGACTTGGACTTCTCTGCCTCCAGAACTATGATAAATACATCTCCGTTATTTATAAACTACCCAGTTTATGGCATTTTGTTACAGCAGCCTGAAAAAAATTAAAAGTGTATAATTAACTTTTTTAAAAAGACCTTTTATAAAAGATAAGGTTTTTTTCCCAGTTGTCCATATAAAGCTTATCTACATACCTCAAATTAGTTGAGAGTCTCTCAAGGGTTCTCTTCTCAATTCCTGGGACTGGGTTTTCCGGGCAGTAGATTTCTCTAGTCTTTAAACTCCACCCACAATGAATTCCACATTGCAGGAGAAAGGAAGCAGAGGTATGGTATAGGAAATAGAATACCTCTGTCTCAAAAATCACAAAAGAGATTTTCAGAGGCCTTGGGTTTCTTGGTATATAGAAGAAAGAGTTTAGAAAATTGTACTTAAGGTTTTAGAGCAAACCCAATTAAACCAGAGCTCTTGAGAGTGCAAGTGTTGCAATTGGTAATACAGATTTATATTTGTTCAATTTTAAAATTACATATTTGCTTTTACAAAGTATATGTTAGTTATCAAATATCACCTTGATATCAATTTATTGATTCATTAAAAACACTTAAATCATTAGAAAGCTATAACCACAAAAGTAATTATTTCATTCTTATCCATGTCTTAAGGGGTCAGACCTCAAATAGCATCTGCACAGATTTGGTGGGGGAGGTTTCTAGATCTTTTGTCTGAGAATATTTTAATCTTAGTTGCCATTATTATGACACTTCAAATTAAAATCATGTCAGTGATTTCTGAATGACCCTTTTAAACTGAGAAGTGTTATGCCATTTCAGTGACTATGTTTCTTTCAAGTAATTTCTTCAATATTACAGCCCGACTAAAAAGAAAAAAAAAAAAAAAAGAACAGAACAGAGGCAGACCAAACGTTGGGTGAAGAGTTTATAACATTTGAAGGACAAGTCACATATTGGGGTACTAAGTTGACACTAAGATTTTTAAATAGTTCCAATACAGAAAAGTAGTGGGAAAATGAGTCATTTCACAATGCTATGAATATCCATAAGCAGTTATCTTTGGGCCTTTCTTTTGGGATTTCTGGTAGGACTGAAAATCGAAAATAAAAGTTATCTTCTTTGCATGAAGTTGGGCTGGCTATTAGAAGATTCAGTGATTAGCTGAAAGAAGGACATGCCATCCAAACAGGCCAATCAGAATCCTTTTTTTTTTTTTTTTTGGTGGGGGATCATAAATGCTGGGAGGGAACCAAGGACTCCATTTTTTTTTTTTCTGAGAAGATCTTGTTCTATAAAAATGATATTTTCTTGAAACTCTTGGTTCATCTTTGCCATTAGACACAGAAAGAAAGTCCTTCTGAGAACAAAGCTATCATGGGAGAAATCAGGGGCAAAGGTAAAGACAAGAATTCAAATGAAATCACGTAACCCCTGGGTCCATCCATTCTTATATATAGGTTTCACCTTACCAACTATTTGTTTGTGAGCCAATATATTCCAAAAAGTTGTGTTTCGGGATTGTTATTGTTGTTGTAATCGTGCTTGAGCTAGCTGAATTTATATCCCTGTAATCAAAAAGGTATTGACCAATACACTTGGTACACAATAGTATATATATATATTATATACCAACATAAAGGAAATATTCAATACTATATTCAAACTTTTAAGCAGTGATTTCACTTTAGAAAAATAAAGAAACATGTTAAACAAATATTATTTATATATTAGGTTTATAGTTTAATAAAAATATAATTTATTTATACTTAAAACATATAATGGCTTTTGTTTTATAGTTTTATTAAAAAACTAAAAATCTGCAAGAATAAAGAATGTATATATAATTTGTTTTCTCATCTTTAAGTAACATAACAATAAAAATATTTAAATCAACAATAGGGATCCACAATAACTTTCCACATTTGAAAGAAGACCATCCTGCAATCAGAAGCTTTGAACACCCTCTATGATGAGTCTAATGTGGGGTGGGGGGAAGCACTTTCTTACACTGCTGATGGGAGTGTAAAATGGTACAGTCCCATATGGTGGGAAATTTCCCTACAACTTTAACATTTAGAATCTATTCCAAGTCTATGTTTTGGATTTTACTCCAAAGATAAACAAGCAAAATATCAAATGACTATGCACAAAGCATTTAATGGCTCTACTCATATTAACAAAAGACTAGAAATAACCCAAATGTCCATAAAGATGACTCACTGAGTGTACAGTGACATTGCCATACGATGGAATACCATGCAACATAAAAAGGACAGAGCAAAATATCTACATGCTTACTGGGAAGGAGTGACTTCCAAGGTCTATTGTTAAGTTTAAAAAGGCAAAGTAGAGTTCTTTTTTAGGGCAAGAAAAATAAAGGTGAACATTAATGTGAATATATGTTTTGTTTATATTTTTGAGAATAATGGGAAACTACTGAAAATCGATTTAAAAGAAAAATCACTTTCTTCTATGGGAAAAGAAAAGGAAAACCTGGAGGGGACAGAGATGAAAAATTTTTGAGTTACCTTGAGTTAATGTAGTTTTGAATTTTTTAAAATTTATATAGTTTTGAACTTGCAACCATATGAATGGCAATGTTTTGCATAACTAAAAATAAATCAAAAAAAGGAAAGCATGGTGGGGGCAGGTACCAGGGATTGAACTTGACAACTGAGCCACATCCCCAGCCGTATTTTGTGTTTATTTAGAGACAGGGTCTCACTGAGTTGCTTAGTGCCTCCCTGTTGCTGGGGCTGGCTTTGAACTCGCAATCCTCATACCTCAGCCTCCCAAAACACAGGGATTACAGGCATGCACCACTACACCCAAAAGGAAAAGCATTTAAAAAAAAATAAAAACAAATGAGCTACCTAGTGGCTTGGGAGGTTGAGGCAGGAGGATTGCAATTTTAAAGTGGAGCTGGAAATATGTAAGGTGAGCCTCTAACATCAGTTTTGACAAAAAGCTAGGCATTATCCCAGCTCCTTCGGAGGATAAAGCCAGGAGGATTGCAAATTTGAAATCAGCCTGGGCAACTAAGTGGGAGTATATCTCAAAATTTAAAAAAAAAAATGTTTAAATAGAGTGACTGAAATGTAGTTCAGTGGTAAAGTACCCTGTGGTTTGAGTCCCAGTACTGAGGTTGCAGGAGGGAAGCTAGGCATTTATCAAGGATGTATGTGGTCATGTTGAAAGAACAGAAGAGCCAACTTTAAAAGCTCTCAGGGGACTTAAATGGATCAGTTTGGGCATCAAAAAAGTACAAAATAAATATAACATATGATCCTAAAATCGTTTCATTGGTCACCACTGGAGGTTGCCAGGGTACCAACTCATTACTATGAAAATTGATAAATTAGACAAAAGAATAAAACATATATCTCAACCTACTTCTACAAACTGTATTTCAAGATAACAAAAAAGTTGAAGTTAAGGAAAATTTACAGAAGAATTCCTGCTAATACAAAATGAATGATAATATTATAAAATTGCTATTTTATAACTTTTTTTCTTTTTAGTTCTGGATAGACACAATAACTTTATTTTGTTTATTTATTTTTATGTGAACCTAGTGCCTCACACATGCAAGGCAAGCACTCTACCATTGAGCCACAACACCAGCCTCTATTTTATAACTCTTAATGGAATAATTCACCTAGAAATGAATGTGAATGCTTTCTAAACCCCAAGGCACCATGTTGATGGAGGCACTTAAAAGTGAAATCAGGACAATCATCCATTATGTAATCCATGATGTGAAACAAGAAGAAGTAAAAAAAAAAATTTCAAAACACAATGAAACCTGGATTTAATTAAACTTCTAAATCTAACTACCAGTTTTCAGTTTATACATTGGGTTTAGGAACAACATCAATATTAAGAACATAAAAATACCGTAAAGATGCAATCAGACAAATCAGAATGTAGGAAACTATGAGGGGCAAAATGGACTTTATTATCTTCAGAAAAAAAGCATTGATTTGGAATCAAAAGAAAAAAACCTTGGTTCAAGTCCCCAACCCATTCTAATTGTGTATAAAACCTCAGGAAATATAATTAACCTTTCTGAACTGTAAAGTCTCTCACAATTTAGTAGCATGTAATTTAAGGAAGAACTGTTATAACTGAGACATAAGAGATAAAACAACCCAATATAATGTATGGACAATTAGATTCTGACTTAAACAAATTAAGAGATTTTTGAAGCAATCAGGAAAATGTTAATCTAGACTGGATATTAGATTATAAGTTACTATTAATTTTATTAAGCATAATAAAATATTATTTTGTTTTAAGATCCCTATCATTGAAGATATGTAATGAAATATTTATAGGCAAAATAATAGAATTCCTAAGATTTCCTGAAATACTCATATAAACAACAACAAAAAAGTTGAGGACATAGATGAAATGAAATATTGAAAATTATTGAAGGCAGGTAATATGGAATATAATTATACTATATATTTATATGATTAAAATTTTTCATAATAAAAGTATAATAATAATAATAATAATATAAGAACAGCAAGGGTCCACACATTGTTCAACTTTGAGTAATATTGTTTTTGTGTTTTGTTTTTGGTACTGAGAATTGAATCCAGGGGTGCCTAACCACTGAGCAACACCCCCAACCCTTTTATTTTGTATTTTGAGACAGGGTCTTGCCAACTTGCTAAGGCTGGCCTTGAATTTGCAATCCTCCTGCATCAGCCTCTTGAGCTGCTGGGATTACAGGCATGTGCCACACACCTTCCTTGAGAAATATACTCGATGCATTAAAACTTTTTTATGTAAATGAAGTCACATCTAGCAATAACAGTGAAGACCCAGAAATGTTTTCCAGTGTTGTATATGATACCTTCTAATTTTCTCAAGTAAATTTAGTCTCTATTTCAAGATCTATTATTAAGTTTCTATAATTATTTATTATATTTGTCCCATCTACCTTATTATTTTCAAAATAAAAGCATCAATTTGGGGCTGGGGTTGTGGCTCAGTGGTAGAGCACTTGCCTAGCTAGGGTGAGGCACTGGGTTCAATCCTCAGCACCACATAAAAATAAATAAATAAAATAAAGATATTATGTCCATCTACAATTAAAATTTGTTTTTAAAAAAAGCATCAATTTTGGAGTCAAGCTTAGACTCATCCTAGTTGTCCACAAAACCCCAGGAAATATAATTAACCTCTTTGAGTTATAGTTTTCCCATAAAAAATGAGCAGAGTATCATCTATCTTCTTTCTACCCCAAAACTCGAACATCTGGATCAGTATCCTTCTTATTACATACTTTTATCATTTTATTTCTCTAATAACAGCAAAAAGTATCTTTACTAAGTGCCACTCTAACTCCTTATTAGAACAACTTTAATTTTCTAATAGTCACTTAAAATTAAAAACTACAAATGGCAATGTTCTCTGCCATTTAGTCTCTCTTTCTAATTGTTCTTTATTCTTAACCCTTGATTAGATAGTACAGTAGTGCCCCCCCACCTCCCCATATCCATGGGGAACATGTTTCAAAATCTCCAGTGGATTCCTAAAACCATGGATAGTACTAAACACTCCATATAGTATGTTTTTTCCTTTATGTCCTGCAGCATTGTAACATACCACCAAAATTAATCTGTCCTCCCATGTTTTATACCCTGGTGCTTCATTTGCATCACTAATTTGCTCTTTGAGACCATTATGAAGTAAAATAAGGGTTACTTGATCACAAGCACTGCAATTTCAATTCAGTTGATCTGATAGATACCTACTTAGTGATTATAAGGAGGGTAATATATACAGCATATATACACTGGACAACAGGATAATTCATGTCTCACAAGGTAAGGAATAGGATGGCATGAGATCTCATCACACTACTCAGCATGACATACAATTTAAAACTTACAAATTATATTTTAAATTTTCCATTTAATATTTTAAAACCATGGTTAAACTGTGGAAAGTGAAACCACAGGTAGGGCAAGACTACTGTATTCTCTGCTCCCAGCAAGAAAACCAACTCACTTTACCATAATGTGTCTCAAAATATTAGAAACTAATGCTTTGTAATAAACATTTCTTCAGTCAACACACTGTCTTCTAAAGTAATTGAAGATGTAGGCCTTGCAACTTTATTATATTATGGAAATCTAGATTTAAACCCAAATGCAATATTTGAATTATGTGTGTAACTAATATTATCCCCAAATTTTAAAGGAATAAAGAGAACATTTTCATCTGTCAATCCAGCCACTCACTAGCTGGTCACTTAGATAAGGACCAGGACTACATCTATTGGCCTTATAAAGGAAGCAGCCAAAGAGCCACCTCTACAAATCAGTCATCAAAAGAACACACAGCAAGTCTGCAGCACTGCTTCTCTACATGCTGTTAGGCTTACAGAGGTGACAAGAGAAGAAAGGGCCTCACTTCACCAAATTTTTTTTTTAATTGTTAGAATAATTCTAGGCATTCTCTTCCCCTCTGTTATGAAACTATAACCCCTTAGATTAAAAATTAGAAATGGTGCTTATACTTACTCTGGGAGCCTATCTCTTGATAAATATCCACTTTCTTAAAGAGCCAAGACTCAGCTGGGCATGGCTATGCACACTTGGAATCCCAGGAACCCTGGAGGCTAAGGCAGGAGGAATGCAAGTGTGAGGACAGACTTGGAAAATTAATGAGACCCTTTCTCAAAATTAAAACTTACAAAGGGTCGGTGGGTGTGACTTACAAGTAGATTTCCCTTGGGTTCCATTCAGAGTATTACAAAAAATAAAAATAAAGAGCCAAGGCTCTGATGCTAATTTCAGGTCTGCAATTAAAGGAATTCATTAGCAGACAAGGACACATTTTGTCTGCCTCTATATCCGCAATTTAAATCTGTTACCCCTCCATTTCCTAGACCTTCTCTGTCCTTCCCTTATGGAATCATTTCATCTCATTTTCTAACGCAATGAGTTAAGTCTAAGGGTTGTCATTCATTTATCTATCACTACTCCCCATTAGACAACATACGTCTTTCTAAGAACCTGAGTCTTGGCATTTTCAAAATTCCCCCAAGCACTGGGGGTCATGTTCTGGCATCAGGAGACACTCCATAAATACTGGCAACCTGCTGAGCATAGCTTATTTTGTCCTGATCTTCCATGGAGTAAATATAAAAGAAAGTGAAAGCCAACATGATTGAGCAACTGAATAAGAGAAGATATTTGGGCTGAAGCTCTGAGACAGTGATATGGAATCTGAAGCTCTACCATTATCTTGTTTTGAATGTTTAATGTCAGACTCAAACATTTTTGGTTTTCTAATATTTGTTTAATTATAGTCAATGATGCAAGAATGAATCAGCTGATTGTGGTTTTTCTTATTTTTAAAAAGTTGAATATACATGTTCTATGAATTCTAACTTCTGTTAGAATTTATTAACAAGTGACAAATCTCAAATGGAATAGAGAAATAAATGACCACTTCCCTAATTAAACTCCTTGCCAGCTCATTGAAAATGCCTAAGTATCAAAATCCAAAACCAAAGAGCCCCCAGGAATTTGACATGAACATTTTCTAAAATAATAGCAGCTAATTATTACCAGATATATTAGTGCTTATATGAACTAATATTTTTATCTCTCTTTCAAATGTAGAGCTACTTGTCTTGAAAAAATAGCATGGATAATGAAACATAGAAATGATTCCTTTAATTCACAACAGTCACAAACCAAGTCCTTATAGGTTTCCTCATCTGCAAAATGAGAATAACAATGTTAAACCCCCTGAAAAGTTTCTTGCAGTGAATACCTAATTTAAATACAATAGTTGAAACAAAATATAATAAAAGTATGAAGCAAAATACAATAAAAATACTTTAATTATTGTAACTATTTAATTATTAGAAGAGACAATAATTTTCTTCTGGAACTCTTAAGCAAATTACAAGATTACTGAATTATTCAATTATGTTCTTACTGATCAATGATCTGCTGACAGGTGGTACCAGGAGGTCTTGGAACTGCCCCTAGTATATGGTTGGCCTAGTTCCATCTCAGCCACTGATTCACTTCTGGCACAGAAAGAAAACTAGATGCCTCTGTGCTTTAGGCCCCACTTCAGCATAGAATATTAAAAGAAATGGAAAATTCTACTAATGCTTTATTCAATAACAATTAAATCCTTAGTACAATATGAGTATCCAATTTAGATTATAAGAAAAATAGTCAATATTCTCTATTCTTTTGTAAAATTTTTTTTAAAAAAAGGCTCCATGTAACATCACGATAGAAACAGTTATGAGGAGATGAAGAATGATTCAGGTCCTAAATAAGGATGGACTTTACTAATAAGAAGCAAAATTTACTACAAAGAGAATTACTTTGGGAATTAAAGAAGAAAAAAATTTAAATTTCTCAGGGAGACATTTAAGAATAAGACTCTTTTAAAAAATTATAATGTGAGGTCATTCTGGATGAAGGCAATGACTTCATTTTCCCAGGTGTAAGAGTTTTTACTTTGCACATATAAACAAAGTGATATCAGTCTTCCCCGGTACTTATACTTGACCCTTACCTTTACAATTTATATTTTTTTAATACTAGGGATTGAACCAAGGGGCACTTAACCACTGAGCCCACATGCCCAGCCCTTTTTTTCACTTTTTACTGTGAGACAGGGTCTCATTAAGTTGCTGAGACTGACTTTGAACTTACAATCCTCTTGTCTCAGCCTCCCAAATCCCTGAGATTATAGGCATGTGCCACCATGCCCAACTATCTTTACAATTCTTAAACCATGGAATAATCTTCCCAGCTTCAAGCTGGAGCAACTATATTTAATCTAGAAACCACTGCCTTCACTTCCTTTCAAGCTCTTTTAAGACAATTAATTACATCATTTTGCTCAAGAAAACCCAAAACTCCTATTTATTTTCAACAACCAGTAAAAACACTAGCTACAGTGCACCAAGTGCTAAGGAGACAAAGATGAGAGATTAAACTATATAGTTAGATATCCATTTTCTAGTGGGATTACAGATAAGTAAATGGATATAATCAGTTCTTTGGATGAGCTGGATTCCTTAGGTGAGGACAAATACCAAGTTTTATTTTCCTCCTTGCATGATCTTTTACCTCTGCTTTGTCAAATCTCCCCTCTCCATTAGAAATATTGCAGGTAGCTCATTGCTTCTGTAATGACCTCATTTTTAGCCACATATCTTCAATATCTCTCACTACTTCTCCAAATTTATTCTTCATTTCCTGAAGCTGAAGTTTAAACAGAACTCACAGGAGGTTAAAGGGAAAAATGACTCACATTGGTACTTAACTATAGTACTGTACACTGAATGATTCCAACTGAAAAACAACAAGTCTTTTGGATTTCTCCCAAATGGTCAAAACTATTTAGGTAATAGAATAGTTAGGTTCCCATATTACAACCTTCCTACTGCTCCATAGAAAAGTGATATCAAAGATGAAGAGAACAGTAAGTAAAGTGAAGCAGGAAGCATCACAATACCAGACCTTAAACTATACTACAAAGCCATAGTAACAAAAACAGCATGGTACTGGCAGCAAAACAGATACATAAATCAATGGTATAGAATAGGAAACACAGAGACAAACTCACATAAATACAAATATCTTATACTATACATAGGTGCCAAAATCATCCTTTGGAGAAAAGATAGCCTCTTTAACAAATGGTACTGGGAAAACTGGAAATCCATATGCAGCAAAATGAAATTAAACTCCTCTTCTCACCGTGCACAAAACTCAAAGTAGATCGAAGACTTAGCCACTAGACTAGAGGACCCTGCACCTAACAGAAGAAAAATTAGGCCCAAATCTCCACATGTCAGCTTAGGAACTGACTTCCTTAACAAAATTCCTAAAGTGCAAGAAGTATAATCAAGAATCAATAAATAGGGTGGATTCAAACTAGAAAGCTTCTTCACAGCAAAGGAAACAATCAATAATTTGATGAGACAGAATGGGAGAAAATCCTTATCACATGCACCTCGGGTTATATAAAGAACTCCAAAAACTCAACACACACACACACAAAAAAAAACAATAATCCAATCAATAAATAATACAATCAATGGACAAATAAAAAAATGTTCAACATCTCTAGCATCAAAGAAAAGCAAATCAAAACTACTCTTAAGATTCCATCTCATTCCAGCCAGAATGGCAATTAACAAGAATGCAAGCAAAAATAAGTGTTGGTGAGGATGTGGGGAAAAGGGTGCATTGCTGGTGGGACTGCAAATTTGGTGCAAGCACTGTGGAAAGCAGTATGGAAATTCCTCTGAAAACTTGGAATGGAGCCACCATTTGACCCAGCTATCCCAAACTTCAATTTATACCCAAAGTACTTAAAATCAGCTTTCTACAGTGACATGGCCACATCAATGTTTATAGCAGCTCAATTCACAATAGCCAAGCTACTATGGAACCAACCTAGATGCCCTTCAACAGATAAATAGATTAAAAAAATTGTGATATACATATATATATATATATATATATATATATTTGATATATCAATTATATACATAGAATTATATATAATAATATATATTGTATATAATAATTATATATAATATATTATATATATATATATATATATATATATATGAATATTAATCAGCTTCAAAGAAGAATGAAATGATGGCATTTGCAGGTAAATGAATGGAGCTGTAGAACATCATGCTAAGTGCAGTAAGCCAATCCCCAAAAAATCAAAGCCTGAATGTTTTCTCTGAGTGAAGCTAGGGGAGGAAATGTGGGGGTACGAAGGATAGTAGAATGAATGGGACATTATTACCCCAGGTACATATATGATTTCTTGACCAATGTGATTCTACATCACCTACAACCAGAAGAATGAGAAGTTATACTTCACTTATGTAGGATGTGTCAAAATGCATTCTACTGTCATGTATAAGTAATTAGAACAAATTTTTTTAAAAAAGATGAAGAGAAGCCTGTATAAGTAAACATCAAGAATGTTACCTCAGGATAGGAAAGGTAGCAGAATGCAACAGTCACTAGTATGGCAATATGTAAAACGTGGGTGTGTAACTGATGTGATTCTGCAATCTGTATTTGGGGTAAAATTGGGAGTTCATAACCAACTTGAATCTAATGTATGAAATATGATATGTCAAGAGCTTTATAATGTTTTTAACAACCAATAAAAAAAAAATTAAAAAAAAAATAAATAAATAAATAAAAAAAAAAAAAGAAAAAAAAAAGAATGTTACCTCAGAATTCTGAGGAATAGATAACGATTTCAAAACAGATTTTATTGTTTTTCCCAGTACATATAAGTTTCTACTTTTGGTGAACTGTTTCTTCCTGTTTTCTACCTTTTTTCAAACTATCAAAAAAACTTCAAGGCACTATTCAGAACTGCATTCCCCAAGTAATACCCCATTTTACAGCCGATGAATAAAGGCACAGAAGAATTAAGTAACTTACCCAGAATCACAGCACCAGAAAGTGACAGAGCAGGGACCTGAATCTGGAAAGGCTACTGTTGGAGCCAGTGCTATGCAGTTATGTGCAGTACTGTCTTTTCAGACCACTAACTGAACTAATAAAAATGACAGAATTTTAAACTGGTGTATCAGTGTCGGTGATTTAATCATACTTTTATCTAGAGTGATAATGACCTAGAAGAATGAAATAATGGTGAAAGTTAAAGATGTTATGAACCATTTGGAATTAGAGGATTTCTGGTGTTTCCCTCTTCCCCCCAAATACTTGTAACATCTTATACAACCAGGAGATTATATTGTATAATAACATTTATCAAAATATTTTCAACAATTATAGCTATTTGATTCCTTGTCCCCAATTTTCAATTGGTCACTCGGTGATACTACATATGCCACTCATACTGAGTATGTTTTGCTTAACACATTCTATATCCACAATATTTTCATATTTCCAAAGACTCAAGATCTCCCATGATAACTCTGGGTTAGGATAGCATGCTTCAAAAAGTACACATTATGGAAAATTGATACCTCTGGTTGTTCCATGAAAAGAAGATTCTATGCTTATATAAATTTGAGAAACATATGTCTCCTTGCATTCTCGTTACCATATTAAAAACATGGAAGAAAACTGAAATAGTCAAAACTATAAATTTTCAGGTATTTCCCTATTTCCCACATATAACAGTAGCAATTTTCCGTTTTGTAAACCCTAATAAATTAATGTGGAACTAGAATCTTATAAAGTTCTCTAATGCACCCTTTGAGACTAGGCCACCCAGGCCATAGGTTATATCTGGAGCCATGCTAGAAATTTAGGTAACAACTAGGAAGGAACCAAACTGGGAAAAAGGAGGATAAAATAATTCTTCTATTTAATGTCAGTAGGTATTTAAGCAAGCCATTTACCAATCTGAGGACCTTGTTCTACTTCTATAAACAAGAAAACAAATTACACCAATAGTTGTAAAAATATTTTTAAAACAAATAAATGCACTGTTCAAAGAAGATTTTACTGGAGAATCCAGATGAAAGTGGGTATACCCTGAGTGAAAGGGAATTAGGAGAGGGGCCTGCAGATTCACCTACGCAGACCTCCATCTCCATTTCCTAGAACCATTTGGAAAAAACTGTAATTTTTATCATCCCTTGTAATCCTAATTAATTCTATGCTCTAGACATGGCTCCCTGTCTATGTAATACAAAACATCTGAGGATATTTAAAAGCTGTTAGACTGAAATGAATGAATAATGGTTCATTGGATGGGATTTTTATCCGTTTGGAACTTTTTCAGAATAAGCACATCAGTCTTGCATATAAGGGTTTTTTTTCTTTAACAATATGAGCCAAAAATCTATTTGGCCTGTAAGTGTTCATGACACCATCCAAATATATCTAGGCCATCCCTGCCACCATTAATCATCCCCACGTTCTGTCAAAGCTCTTAAATCACTAGGATAAGAGACCAATCATTGGCTAACAGCAAATCCAGAATTGCCTACCAAATAGATTCTCACAAAAGCCGAACCAACACGTTCCTAGACAGAAAAAAAAAAAAAGAATCTGTTGTGTCTTTTAAGATTGCTGCCTAAATGTCATCAAGACTATCTCATGCAGAAAGAGCATTTCCTAGTATCTTTTAGAAGGAACACCCCCAGGCCAGTCTGCTAAAGCAGACAGATGGCTGGGCTTTGGTTCATGGAAGTGACCTTCAGGTGAAAAGGAATGGTCTCCATTAAGTGGTGTTGGCTCTGAGGTTATAGAACGCATATTCACAGAACCCTGTCTGTCACCCATAGTCATACCTCTTAAGTTTCTTGGAGGGTATTCTGTCAATCTGCATTGCTTCCTGTAGGTGCAAGTTTTCAGAGCAATGTAGAGCTAATAGTTTTCTGGAAATTCAAGCAAGAAATATTCCTTGCCTCACTTTTGTCTAGAAATGTCAAGTGGTAAACTCAATGAATATTCTGTCTCTTTCAAAGGAAATCCCCTGGTTTTCATATTACCCTGAGATAGATTTTTGAAAAGCCCATGCTTCAAAATGTATCTAAAGACATGATTCACAAATTTCAATAAGGACAACACATGATAGGATTTCAGAACCAACAGAGTTGACTGACTGAGAATTATGGGTACATTTCCAACAAGGAGATTCTGCATAACGAACTTATCTGAGCAATAAGCCTTCTGATTTCCCTTGAAGCAACAACCTGAGTGTAGTAACAGGAGCATAACTGGGTCTTCTGCACACTTCTAAACTATGAGTAATATCCTGGGCCAGAGAAGCAAGGAGAAACAAGAATTCATGGAAATGCCCATTCATGCCTAACCTGGTTTTCACAAAGCTGACGTATGGGCAGGAAGACCATTAAAGCACAAGAGGACCTGGTTAACTAGTATACAGTCCAATTCATACAACCCCACACTCATCACTGTTAGGATTTGACCATTTTCCCCATGACACCCTAGCCATCTAGCATCATCAGATATATCCTGGGTCCTTTTGCTGATCACGGGCATCTTCTTCTATGTCCAAATCAGAAGACAATGATCTAAGAAAAGCCTTGCATTCTAAGCCCCATTCCAGAAGCTCAGTTTTCCTACCCAATCAAGATGCCTATAGGGAGAATGCTAAAGAACTCCCCTGCTAAGGCCAGCAACCCAAAAGACCACCTTTATGGAATAGCATATAGGGATACCCCAAGAAGCTTCTGCTATGACCTACTGCCCATATCAACCCTTTAATCTCAATCTCTCCCCAAAAGATTCCTACAACTGTGACATTTCCTGGAAGACCCATATTTAACTCCTCCTCAAAGTCTAGTCACCAATTTTGCCTACACATTCCATAGGTCTCCACTCTATCTGTCCTTCCCTATCTCAAAATCTCAAACAAGTCATTCACCCATAGGAGCAGCATTCATACCTGAAGCTCTAACACTGAAATCATCACCCAAATTAAAGGGGGTCTATGCAAAGGAATTGAAGGACTTGAGAACATGGGTATCTGCCCTATTTCTGACTTCATGAATACAGATTAACACCTTGTACCTGATAATATCCAAAAATCAGAGTCTAACATCAGCCTGTCATTTTGCAACAAATCCAGACTCTTCTCTGTAGATTCCCTCTCTCTCTCCCACCCCCACAACACACACAACTTTTTATATTGATTACATTTCTGGCTCTTGCACCCAAAATAGATGCTCCCTAGCCTGCCAGGAGTATGCAGCACCTAGACTCCCTGTTCTTTGAGGAGATGGAACAGATGACTCAGGAAATTTGTGGCTCTGAACTTCCGCTGCCAGTAGAGCCTGCTTTCTAGAACTCTCTTTCACTTCTAACTGAAGAACTGAAGGGTAGACCAAGACCACACCCCTGCCCAAGCCTCAACTCTATTTTTGTGAGTAATCACCTTCTCTTTGGGAAATAGTTCTGAAATATGAAATTAGTAATGAGAAGACTTCTTGATTTCATTTATATAATTGATCCATAAGAACTTCCCCTAGCTCTCCTTCCTGTTTTCCCTGTTCTGAGCTGCTTCCCTCTGCCTCACCATAAGTCAAAATAAACTTTCCCTCCTCCACATTGTACTTGACAGGTATATGGGTCATAGTGATTCAAAAGCTGATTAAAACAGAAATTGGTACTGAGAAATGGGGTCGTTTCTGTGACTAGCCTGACCCCCATGTGCTTTAGAAGTCATTGCAGATGTTGCTGGGGTGTGTGTGTGTGTGTGTGTGTGTGTGTGTGTGTAACTCTTGAAAATTTTAGAGATTTATGATGGAAAGCTTTAGAATATTATAAGCAGAACTTAATTGGCAGTTCTGATGGGAGCTTAGAAGACTAGAATGCTAATAGGACTATGGTCTGAACTTTTTTTGAGATTTTCAGACTCTTTTTGAGATTTCAGAGGAGAAGGACTCTATTGGAAATTAGAAGATGGACCATGCATGCTATGTTCTGGAAAAGAAGTTGTCTACATTTTGACCATGTCATGAGAATTTTTGTGAAGCTGAATTTAAAGACGCTATGCTAATTAATCTGTTGGAAAAAAATTTCAAGGAATCATAGTATCCAGGCAGTGGCATGGATATTGCCGGTGGCTAGCTTTCAGTTAAGTTTAATATGATAATCAGGAGCAGAAAGATTTGAAAAACACTTTGACCAGGAAAATACAGGTAAAACTAGGAGGATGTGGTTGTTAAAGACATGGTAGTTGATAAAGAAATTCTAAGTACTTTACAAAAAAAATAATAATAATAGGAAAGATGACTTGAAGGTATCTCAGGAATTGGCAAGAGCATACTCACTTCAGGTTCAAGGGTGTAAAAATAAAATTTCCTTTGAGAAGAGACCATGAGGAAACACTGCTTGCACACAGCAGCCTAGGACATTGTTTGACTGTGCTCAGTTGCCCAGGCACTCAGGGGCTGCTGCAGCCAAGTTCCCAGGATGCTTGGCTACTGTTCAGAATGGTGGCAGACCTTAGCATCAACCAGATGGTACTGGTTCTGCAAGAATTCAGGATGCTGGAGTTAGGGGGTCATGAAGGAAGGCTTCCAAAGAAATTTCAAAGGAAACACTGGGAAGCCAGACAAAGTATAGCAGGGCCAGAGTCCCTGCAAGGCTGCCACTGAGGTGATTCATGAAGATGTGAGAAGGAAACTGAAGCAGCAGTAGAAGCTCCCTAGATTAAGAGTTGCCAGTAGCATGTGAGGTCAGCCCAGGAAAGCTGCAGAAATCTAGCAGAGACAAGCCCTGAGAGATGCTTGCAAACACCAGGGCCATAAGGCTGGAGCTACACAAGCCCTTTGGAGAGAACATCAAGATGCCATGACCCCAGAAGCTACACATGAATTATAGGACTTGTTTTCCCAGCTTTATTTTGATCTTCCTTTGGTCCTATCCCTTCTTTCTTGTTCCTATTCTCCTTCGTGGAATGGAAAAGTTTACTGTTTGCCATTATATATTGGATATTTATGCGTGCGTGTGTGTGTGTGTGTGTGTGAAATCCTATAACTTTCTTTTACTCTTTTCAGGGAAGACATTCATGAGTTTGTCTTGAGTCTCAGATGAGATCTTGGACTTGGACACTTGGACTTTTGGCAATGCTGAAATTGTTAAATTGGGGGGATTCTTGGAAATGGACTAAGTGTATTTTTCATTTTCAGATGGGAGTGAGCTTTTGGGGGCGAATGTTATGGTTTAGATATGAGGTGTCCCCCAAAAGCTCATGTGTGAGACAATGCAAGAATTCTCAGAGGCGAAATGATTAGATTACAAGAGGTGCAGCCTAATTAGTTGATTAATCCACTGCTATGGATTAACTGGGTGGAAATTGTAGGCAGGTAGTATTGGCCAGCGAGTTATTAGAAGAGGTTTTTTTTTTTTTTCTTTTTTCTTTCTTTTTTTTTTAAGCAAGGCAGAAGCAAAATTTATTAAAGGACAGTAAAGGAAATATATGTACACGTGTGCCTTTGGGGTTTATATTTTCTCCCTGATGAGCAGAGAGTGCATGATCATTCTCGCTCACCCTGGCACTCTGCACCCCCACCCCCATGTTCTCGGTTACTTTCCTCTACCTTTGCTGGGCCCAGAATAATCAATCAGCCAAATATGGACTAAACCCCTGAAATCATGAGTCAAAATAAACTTTTCCTCCTCTGCACTGTTGTTGTAAGGTATATTGGCCACAATAACACCAAAACTGACTGAAACAAGAGGTGATAGAGAAAGAGACCTTTACTAGATGTATCAATGAGCATGACCAGCCCTGTATCAATGAGCATGACCAGCCATGTCTGCCTCTTTAGTTAGATGAACAAGACTTCCAGCATAGGCATGTACCAGATCAGCAAGACCAAAATCATAAGCAATTTAAATGTCACTGTATTAAGATCCTACACAATGTACCCACAACTGATTTACGGTAAACTGCTTAACCAGGAAGAAACATTATGAAACCCAAATAGTAAATGTGACTCGGGATTTGATTTTTGCAAAAGCTTTCCTGGAAACCTAGATTTTCTTCCCAAGAAAGTCCTATGTGTAGTCAGAAAGATCTTCTCACATCTGAGACATGAGGGGTGTCTACAACCTGCTTTGGGGTATGCATGGATTTCCTTTACTGTCCTTTAATAAATTTTGCTTCTGCTTTGCTTTAAAAAAAAGAGAGAGAAAGAAAGAAAGAAACTTCCTCTAATAACCCCCAAACAAATGGGTTTGCCCTCACTCTATTTGGCATAGTCATTTTAAAGTCAACATATCCACAATGAATTCAACTATTTAATCTACATTCCTTCCTGTTCTTTCTTACTAATGGCATTGTCTTCCTTTTAGTGGCCCAGAAAAGACTCAAAAATCCTCTTTCAATCTTCCCATTCTTTGATTTCTAATAGCCAATAACCATATTCCACCAATTCTACCTCCCACATCCATCTAATTGCCCCATCTCAGTCACCATCATCTCTTTCCTAGATGACTGTAAGTCTCCTTAGCAGACTGTTTTCCATTTTAATTCTTGCTCTCCTTTCACCTATCAGTACATGACTATGATCTTTCTAAAACACAGATATGTCTATGTCACTGATCTGCTCAAAATCTTCCATAATTTAATTTAAAAAACCTTCCATAACTCTATTATCATTAGAATAATTACCACACTTCTTAGCAGGCAAACAGGTCATGAATTGATGGTCATTTTTTTCTCCAGCTTCTTTTCTCCCTACTCCTCGTACTATATGACATGCCCTGAGTGTGTCACATATTTTCACCTTTGGGACTTTGCCCATGCTGTTCTCAGTTCCTAGAACATTCTCCCGCCGTGGCTCCTCTTTTAGATAGCCAACCCTGGTCATATTTGAATATCAGTTTGAGCATTACTTCTAGGAAATCTCCCCTGGACCACAGCCATAACCGGATGTCCTTCCTCTGTGTTCACATTGTACCCTGAACTTAAAAATGCTATAGCATTTATCCTCTTATATTATAATTGTTCATAAAACCAGGAATTGTCTGTATTTCTAATTGCCTCTCACCCTAATAGATTAATAACAATTTCTTGCTCACTGTTTCATCCCTAGTTTCGGGCAGTCTCTGCATCCAATAAGTGCTCAGTAAATACAGTTAATGGATAAATGGATGCTAAAGTTTAATTTCCTGTAATAATCATTTTTAACCTAACCTCATTTATGTACCAGAACTTGGACAGGGCCACATTGAGTGGGTTTGCTCTAAGCACAGTATCTCATCACCGGTGAACTAGTATCTTTAGTCCTAGGAAGAATTGTCAGTGTTTCCTCTTCATGCCCATGATAAACCTTCTTAAGAATGAGTCTATTTTGAATTAACTTTTGTGCATGGCGAGAGAAAGGGATTCAGTTTCATTTTGTTGCATATGGATTTCCAGTTTTCCCAGCACCATTTGTTGAAGATGCTATCCTTCCTCCATTGCATGCTTTTAGCCCCTTTATCAAATATAAGATAGTTGTAGTTTTGTGGATTGGTTTCTGTGTCCTCTATTCTGTACCATTGGTCCACCTGCCTGTTTTGGTACCAGTACCATGCTGGATCAAGGAGCTTGATATCAAATCAGAGACACGGCGTCTGATAGAAGAAAAAGTTGGCTACGATCTACATTCGGTGGGGTCGGGCTCCAAATTCCTCAATAGGACACCCATAGCACAAAAGTTAATAACTAGAATCAACAAATGGGACTTACTCAAACTAAAAAGTTTTTTCTCAGCAAAAGAAACAATAAGAGAGGTAAATAGGGAGCCTACACCCTGGGAACAAATCTTTACTCCTCACACTTCAGATAGAGCCCTAATATCCAGAGTATACAAAGAACTCAAAAAATTAGACAATAAGAGAACAAACAACCCAATCAACAAATGGGCCAAGGACCTGAACAGACACTTCTCAGAGGAGGACATACAGTCAATCAACAAGTACATGAAAAAATGCTCAACATCTCTAGCTGTCAGAGAAATGCAAATCAAAACCACCCTAAGATACCATCTCACTCCAGTAAGATTGGCAGCCATTATGAAGTCAAACAACAACAAGTGCTGGCGAGGATGTGGGGAAAAGGGTACACTTGTACATTGCTGGTGGGACTGCAAATTGGTGCAGCCAATTTGGAAAGCAGTATGGAGATTTCTTGGAAAGCTGGGAATGGAGCCACCATTTGACCCAGCTATTCCCCTTCTCGGTCTATTCCCTAAAGACCTAAAAAGAGCATGCTACAGGGACACTGCTACATTGATGTTCATAGCAGCACAATTCACAATAGCAAGACTGTGGAACCAACCTAGATGCCCTTCAATAGACGAATGGATAAAAAAAATGTGGCATTTATACACAATGGAGTATTACTCTGCATTAAAAAAATGACAAAATCATAGAATTTGCAGGGAAATGGATGGCATTAGAGCAGATTATGCTAAGTGAAGCTAGCCAATCCCTAAAAAACAAATGCCAAATGTCTTCTTTGATATAAGGAGAGTAACTAAGAACAGAGTAGGGACGAAGAGCATGAGAAGAAGATTAACATTAAACAGGGATGAGAGGTGGGAGGGAAAGGGAGAGAGAAGGGAAATTGCATGGAAATGGAAGGAGACCCTCAGGGTTATACAAAAGTACATACAAGAGGAAGTGAGGGGAAAGGGAAAAATAATACAAGGGGGAGAAATGAATGACAGTAGAGGGGGTAGAGAGAGAAGAGGGGAGGGGAGGGGAGGGGAGGGGAGGGGGGATAGTAGAGGATAGGAAAGGCAGCAGAACACAACAGACACTAGTATGGCAATATGTAAATCAATGGATGTGTAACTGATGTAATTCTGCAATCTGTATATGGGGTAAAAATGGGAGTTCATAACCCACTTGAATCAAAGTGTGAAATATGATATATCAAGAAATTTGTAATGTTTTGAACAACCAACAATAAAAAATTTAAAAAAAAATGAGTCTAAGTTCTGGGTAGAAACAATGTCTAGCCTTGATACTCTGGAGAATGTTATCAGTTATGTAATCCTAGTAGAATGGTAATCCTGGTAGACCACACTTTTGAATTTTTCCTTAGTCACCCATAAGTCAAAAAAAGAAAACAAAAACCAAAACCATGTTATTTTCTTCTGTACTCTAAAAATGCATCCAACCTGGAGAAATTAAGGGGAGCACTGAGTTAGAAAGCAATCTGATTCTGCTGTGAAATGTTTTCACTAAACTGTCCTGCTTTATATAATGGGCTACTTAACAATACAATTCAGGTGTGTGTCTCTTAAAATACCACAGAATACAGCATTGCTCACAGTTTTTGGCAGTACCTGGGTACAACACATCACTAATTCATTCTCTGGCTCTGAAAGGTTGAAGATCAGTAACTAAATCATGTAAGTGCTTATCAAGTAATTATGTTATTAAAATGACACACATCAGTCAGTGCATACCTTTCCTTTGTCTTTGAATCCTTTGTCTTCTGCATTTTATTAGTCAAAACACTATTTTCAGCAGCATTCTCAGGAATTAAGAAATCTATATTTAAATAATGTTAATAGGCAGTGACATACGCTTGTATGAAGGAATCACAGAATCTAAGGCTACACCCCTTATACTTGGCAAGGAAAAATAGACATCGACAGCCTGAACTTGGAATTCTAAAGCTTTTGTTACAAAGCCACAACCTTTATGTTTTTGAAACCATTTTTCCCCTACTGCTGGAGCTTTTTACTCTTATTGCTCATAAGGAAGATTAAAATTTGTCAAAAACTAATACAGCTACAAAAGTACTAACTACTTTATGGAGCCAATAATGGGTAATATAATTTTCATTATTAATTGGAATTTTGGAAAGGAATGTTTATTCTTTCAAGTTTAATTCAAAAATGTTTAAAGTTCTAATTTTCAATTGAATTTAAGTCTGGGGAGGTTGGAAGTATGAATGAAAAACAACTAAGAAAATTATTTTTAAAATGTCATTTACTTATATTGTCTGAAGTGATAACTTGCAAATTAGATTTAAGGGAATTCAGTGTGTGGGGATAGGGGATGGTAATGGTAATAATACTGACTCAGAAGTCTGTCTTTCAGAGAAGAGAACCATGGCCAAATTTTAAAAATCCATTTATTGACCATTCAAAACCAACTGAAAAGTCAGGACACTTTAAAAGGGAGCTATTAGAAATGCAGATAGCAAGTCATCTCTGATTCTCATAGGCAAATTAAACAAAATGATGCACAAAGTACCTACAGGATATTCATATCTTCATCTGGTGTTTCTACCAAAGCCATCATATACCAAAATACCAGGAAGATATTTTGTTACTAAAAAAGAAAAAGAAGAATCCCATCTTGTTTTGAAAGCATTTCAGAGATGATCTACCAGCCCATGGACAGAGTTATTTCCAGGAAAGATGAGGATCACAGATCAAAGAACATCCAATTTGTCCAGGAGTGAATCATTAGAACTTCCTTAATAAGCACAATTTCAGTGGAGAGGACAGTGAAAACGTAGTTGGAAGAAGGTCACCAAGAAAGTCAGAGGTGAGAAAGTGAATCAAATGTCTGATGAGTTTGGAATGGATTGAAGGAAAGACTTTCAGTTAAAGAATGAAGAAAATCTATTCGTCTTTATTGGAGGAGAATTTAATAAGAATAAAAGAGAATAAAAGTTAAAAGAGAGGACTTCGGAGACAAGTCCTCTTGGGGGAGTTTCACAGGGAGAAGTTTTTTCAACCCAGAGTTTAAGAAGAGCAAACAGTGAGGCTATTGAAGTCCAAATAAAAGAAAGATTTAAAAGAAAAAAAAAGTAAGAAAAAGAAGACAGCAAGAAGGGATAAAGTAAAACAGTGAAGAGAAGGACAAAGAGAGACCATTCTGGGGAAACTGGATGATAATATCTTTAGCACCTGGGGAAAAAAAAATTAGAAAAACTATACAGTTTCAAGAGACTAGAAGACGTCATAAAAGGTCCTAGGCTAACACAAAACAAATAAAAATGAACAGGAGTATGCCATTATATAAGGTTACAGTAAAAGTTGCAAAAGCAAGAGTAAAGATGAACCTCCTCACAAAGGGCAAAGGAATAGAAAACAGGAAGATGTGATAATGGCAATGCAAAGACAGGAGTGGGTAAAGCTTACCTGAAGACAAAGAGGCTGCAAGTTCCAGTGCTGCAGAGGTGAGAGATCAGGGGAGAAGCAAGGATTTAATTTCCCTGAAACATACATATGTTGAGTTCACTGACCTAGGTAAAGTCATTTCAAAACAAAGAGAGAATTTCACCACAACATTGTAAGATTTTTCTTTCCTATTGGCTAAAATAGCCGGAAATACAGACTGTGGTACTCTATCCCATGATGGTGTGGGATTTCATCCAGCATTTCCAACAAGCCCAACACATACATCCAGCATGAAGGTGGATAGACAGGCAACTTTCTTCCCATTGTCGTCAGCATCTATCCAGCTTTCTGACTTTTTACCTTTTTGGTTCAAGACTACTTTCAAGGATTTTCAAAGTGTTGCACAAATTCAACACCAGAGCATAAAGTGATGAAAGATTGTTGCAAGCTCTTCCTAAGAGCTGGATAGTCCAATCTAGTTTTATTATAAACGTTGTCAATCTGCCACTTCCTTTTATCATTTTGAGAAGACATTGAAACCAACATAAAAGACATCTCTTCAGAGTACTAGGACTTCACAGGGGGAGTAGTGGAAAGAATATGGGCTTTACACAGACTGATCTGAATTTGAATACTAACTCTGTAAAGCTGGGCAAGATTTTTGTTTTGTTTTTTTTCTTTCTTTCTTCTCCAAGCCTTGGTTTCATCATCTATAAATTTGAGGTAATGTATGAGAGTCATTTGCAGAGATAGATATGCCTTATTTTTTGGATATACTTTAATATTCAAGGTTTGATATTAATATCACTGTATAGAATAATATAGAATTTTATCTGTTTATGTTAAATTTATGCTATTCATTTCATTTCTTTAATATACTTTAATATTCAAGGTTTGATATTAATATCACTGTATAGAATAATATAGAATTTGGTCTGTTTATGTTAAATTTATGCTATTCATTTCATTTCTTTCTCAGTTCTCATCACAGTTTTCTGATATTTATTAGAAAATATGCTGTCAATTATTTTATTTCCATATGTAATACCTTGGAAATAGTAGGAAAAGATTAAGTCCTTAACATATTAGTGCGCCCATTTTGATGACACAAATTTCCAATAATCTGATTAGTGTAATTTAATGCATGTTTGTATAAAATGTTGATTGTATATAACATACACATATGTTATATACAATAATATACATATATTATTTAATCACTTGCATACTATTTGCATGCTACAAATGCCATTTAAAGTTTTTACTTTAAGCTTCAAATGAACTGATATTCAGAAAAACCCCAAAACAAAGACTTCTGATCCTTCCACCTCTGAAATGGTAATAAAGCAGCAGTCCCTTGTAAAGATTAAATGAGTTTATGTGTGTAAGAGCCTACTAAAAAGTCATAGAGAATATGGAGATTTCTCAGAAAACTTGGAATGGAACCACCATTTGACCCAGTTATCCCATTCCTTGGCATATATCCAAAGAATTTAAAATCAGCATACTACATTGACACAGCTACAACCATGTTTGTTTATAGCAGCTCAATTCACAATAGCTAAGCCTTGGAACCAACCAACTAGATGCTCTTCGGCAGACAAATGGATAAAGAAAATGTGATGCATATACACAATGGAATATTACTCAGCCATGAAAAATGAAATTATGGCATTTTCAGGTAAACGGATAGAGTTGGAGAATATCATTCTAAGTAAAATAAGTCAATCCAAATAACCAAAGGCCCTATATTCTCTCTGATTTGGGATTGTTAACCCAAAACAAGGGAGATTGAGGAGGGGAATAATAGAATTCCATTGGATTAGACAAAAGGTAACAAAGGGAAGGGAAGGGAGAAAGGAATAGAAAAGACAGTAGAATTAAACAGACATAACTTTCCTATGTTCATATATGAGTATATGACCAATGTAACTCCACACACTGGTACATGTTATATTCTATGTATGTGTGATATGTCAAAATACATTATACTGATATGTATAACTAAAAAGAACAAATAAAAAATCAAGCATTAGCAGATCACTAATTAGCTCAACTTCTCCTCCCCCTACTTTCTTTTCCAGGCTCCTTAGGTCTGCCTAGCTTATGCTGACAAAGAGCTTCCACTCTGGCTTTCATGGCCATCTGCATTTTCATCCTGGACCCAGTGTGCTGTTCAGTTGTATAGATTCAACCCTCCTTAGGTCCCAGCCTAACAGGTCCTTGACCCTGCACCTCCAGTGACATCCACCTCCTCACACTAGTCAGTTCCTAATAGAGCTCTGCCTCATACTCCAACATGGATCACGCCTGCTTTAAACATCTACTGTCATTACAAACATCTCTCACTGTGCCTCTAACCCTTGACTTTCCAAATGTCTTTTGCACAAATCCCTCCATTTCTCCTAATTTTGAGGCCATCAGCCTTTTTCTATCTCTCTTTACCTTCCTGCCAAGTCTGGGCTCCCTGGATGACCATTCAGTCAAACACTTAACCACAAATCTAGCCCCTGCATCTTCTGCCATTCATCCCATGCCAAGCTCCAGATAGCTGTGGGCTCTATGCTGCCAGGGATTTCAAAATCATTTGACATCTAGAGATTTTACATTTTCCAGAATTTTCTACAATCACTCTCCACTTACCTGTTCTGTTCACTGAAATTCCATGTTCTCTAAACTTGACTTCTTTCCATCATGTCTTAATGACACCTAATTTTCTACAGTTGCTATTTCAATTCTTGTTTACTCTCCTCCATCTCCTCTCTCACTCTCAGCAGATACCTCTCCTCTTGCTTACCAAAGAACATGGAGCCTATTCAGTAAGAGGTCCTTTAAGTTATTTCCCTTGATTGCTTTACTCTAATTTTACTTATAAAATTGTAAGATCTCATTGCATTGTTAGTCTTTGATGGATGTGTGTTCAAACCTCAACCCTGTGGTTTCTTGATTCTGACCCCAGCCAAGGTGTCCACATCTGGTTTGGTCATGTATGAAACATGGCTGATGATGCCCAACTTTAGATGTATGGTTGGGAAAGGGAAGTGGAATAACATGGACTTGGCACAGAGCAGACAATCAGCAAGTGCTGTCTTCATTTCATATGACTCTAAAATACTAATCATTCACATATATCGAAAACCTATGCCACATCAGTCAACTTCCTGGTGTAATCTTCTTTGCCATTCCTTTGCCTGTCCTTTATATTTTTCTTCCTTCTACAGTTTTATATTATATGACCTTGAATTCAACTACCTATTTGATGCACATCTAAATGAGCTCCATCAAAAAAAAATTTAAAAAATAAAAATAAAAAATAAATAAATGAGCTACATCTAGTGTCTCGTTCTAATGTTTTTTAAATTTTTTAAACTTCCTTTTGAACTACAGACTAGACATCTACCATATTTCTTGATCTCCCTGTTTGGCCCAATGGTGCCACCATTCACTCGAAATTGTAGAATCATGTTTTATCTTTTATTCTCCAACATCTTGACCCCAGCAACCGTCACATATTTACCTCTGAACACGTTTCTCCTATATCCCTGTCCTCAATTTCTCACCTCCTAATTAATCTTAAGTCCACAGAAGTTATAATTCTGCCCCCACTGTTATGATGACATCAGTCCAGCTAACATCACTAGCATCTTCCTGTTACAAAACCCCAGACTCATTTCAGGGGTTCCCCCCCCATTATATCCTTTCAGTAAAATGTGAATCTCTCTATCTCCCTCTGCCTTGTTTCTTCTACACACATATCTCTCTTACCTGATGTCTTCTCATGGCTATATCCCTCTGTTGTATATCTTACGACACTGTGACTAGGAGCTCCTTGAGATTAGAGGCCCAATGTCTGCCTCACACATAGTAAGCAATAAGTAAATATCTGTTGAATTAATGAATGTATTAATTCTCTTTCATATGAATCCTACCACTGCCACCATAATAGAGCCTCTCACCCAGTCTGTTCCATGAGTTTCCTAACCAGCTGCCTTACTGCCTTACTTCCTGTCTCCAAACATTTCCAATTGCTCACTGTTTTAGTCAGTTTTTTTTTTTTTTTTTTTTTTTGCCACTGTGGCCAAAAGACCTGACAAGAACAATTTTAAAGGAGGAAAAGTTTATTTGGCACTCACAGCTTTAGAGGTCTCAGTCCATAGGTGGCCAATTCCATTTCTCTGGGCTCAAGTTGGGGCACAAAATCATGGTAAAAAAAGGTGGAGGGAATCAACTCAGGATATGGTACCAGGAAGGAGAGAGAGATAACCCCACTCACCAGGGACAAAATATAAACCCCAAAGGCATGCCCCCAGTGACTCACCTCCAGCCACACTCCACCTGCCACCCAGTTAATCCCTAACATGGGATTAACGCATTGATTTTGTGAAGGCTATCATAACCCAATCATTTCACCCCTAAACTTTCTTGCAGTGACTCATATATGAGCTTTTGGGGGAGGGGGGGGGACACCTCATATCTAAACCATAACCTCACAAGATTAAACCAACTTATGAACCTGGAGTTCAAAGTCCTCATAGTAAGAATTCAACATTTCCTGCATGACCTTAAGACTATTGTGTAATGACCCAACACAAAATCACCATGAAGAGTGGAGTGTTGTGTTGGGTTATGATCACATTCTTTGTGCTTTGATTTTCCTCCTCCTTCTGAATCTTTTATCCTTCAGGTCTACTTTCTCTGTAATATCTTTCCTGACCCAACATTAATGCATAACCTTCAATATTTTAATACATATAACATAACACTGCTCATACTTTGATAAACTGTATGTCCAGCCTACTCTTATTAGTGATTAGCCTTATTGAGTGACCTAATTTCAAGATCCCTGAGAGGAAGAACTATGCATTCCTATTCCTATTCTACCTCATAATGGGCTTTTAACAAACATTCAGTAAACTGGTAGTTGTATTATAAATTTCACAACTTCATATTTTTAACATGCCCACAAACAAGCTCAAGCTTGTCTAGGCAACCTGTCATAAGTTCCCTAGGCTGTCTTTCCCTGCCTGTGTCCTAATGACATTCAAACGCACTTGTAAAATCCTCTCACACTTTCTGTTAGTGTATCCCATTCCTAACCTTCAATCAAGGCACATGCTCTCTCTCCATCCCCTATCTATTTGGTTTAGCTGGCTCCCTTGGAGGACCACACCCCCACGTGACTCTGTCTTGCTAGGGTCTATGAATATAACTGACTCTGTTTTCCTGTGTCTCTCCTGTGTCCCTTTTGTGTCTACACTTGACTGACCTTGAAAGTACACAAAATAGTAATTGCTTGGCTGAGTCATACATGCTGAAATACTTTGTACCGAATCACCTCCCATTTTTAAAGCTCTCCCTTGATTCCAAATTTTCACTCCATCTTGGAGATTTATTCCAGTCTTCCCTTTCCCAGTGAAGATGCCTGAAAGGATTATCTACAGGTGCAGTCCCTTCTCTCTTACTTCCTACTTTCTTCAAACTGTCTTCCATATTTTTCCTCGACTCAAAGTGCTCTGACCAAAGTCAACCATAAACTCTTTGTGTTATATACAACAAAAGACACTTCTTAGTCCTTGCTTGACATTTCTGTTGATAGATGATCCCAAATCTCTGTCTTAAGCCATAACTCATCTGAGCTCTCTATTTACATACCCAATTCTTATTAGATATCATCATCTGGGTGTCATAGTAGTAGTAGTATCAAAAAGTAGAATGTGCCAATAGGTATTTGTCAAGTGAAGAACACTCCCCAAACTGCTCTTCTTTCTGGCTCAGATTAGTGTTTCTGGAAGTATTTTTACTCATACCCTCTTTTGAATAAATATGTAAAATCTTACAGTCTCCATGTATCAAATACATCTGATACAGTTGCCCAGCACCTTACCCAGAGCCTGTTCTAGGCTGAGAATAACTCGCCTTCATCCTATCCCCATCAAAATCAAACCAAGACAGTTCTGTGGAATATTAACTTAAGATGTTGAAATCTTAACAATAGTAATTTTGCATGGACTTAATGTAAAATTATTCTAGGATATTAAATATGCTCTGGGGAACAATAAACAGCAACCTGGAGACTACAGCATCCTGGTGAGTCACTCTCCCCTTCTACTGCTCATGCACCCATTGATGACCCAGTGGTAGATGCTCCCTAAGGCAGAGTGAATCTCTGAATGGTGTGACATTAGGCTGTAAAGTCTTTGCACGTTTCTGACCCCCTAAGCACAAGAGTGGTCACTAAATCAACACTTTGAACAAGTTAGAGAAAGACTTCAACAGAAATGAATTATTTTAAAACTTAGTTTATTCCTAGAATGTCCTCTTTCTGACCTCCATGCCTCAGTCTGCTACCCTCCCTTTCCATTTCTAAGCCTTCTCCTTTCCTTGATTCAATTCTTTACATTTTCACTGCAATGATGATGGATTATGCTACTTCTATAGTCTTCTTATTTATGTATTTATTTGAGAAGACAAAAAAGTAACTCATTCACTTGTTAGTTTTCTGTGAGAAAATACAAGTGACAATCTCCTTGGCCATGTTTACTAGCCCAAAAAGAAAAACTAAGCTGTTTTTGAGGAAATCATTCAAGAAAAGTAGACAGGGAAGAACTCTGCTCTGTGCTTCAAGAGCCTTATATCCTCTCTAGATAGGGCAAAGGGCAAAAGGGGAGGGAGGGGAGGGGAGGGGGGAGGAGGGTAGGAAAGATGGTGGAATGAGATAGACATCATTACCCTAAGAACATGTGTGAAGACACAAATGGTGTGACTTTGTGTATAACCAGAGATGAAAAATTGTGCTCCATATGTGTAATATGAATTGTAATGCATTCTGCTTTCATTATAACAAATTAGAATTTTTAAAAATTAAAAAAGAGCCTTATATTCAGATCTTTTTCTCCAGAAGACAAGCAAAATCCTGAATTCATGAATGAATCTCAAAATTTCTGCACAATAAAGCTAGAGGGGAAGTCTTAACTTGCCCTTTGCTCACATCTTCATTTCACTATATCCTTGTGGTTTCCCCTTTTGAACTGTGAGGTCACTAAATGATTCCCAGGGATGAAGGGCTTCGCCCTTCCTTCAGTCTGCAGGAAATGGAAAATAGCTGTGGGTTTGTTGGGAGTGTTTTCACGGCACACTTTTGTCACTCTGCCTATGTCTTTTCACCACAATGATCCAGCGTACATTTATTAAGAGAGCTTACCCTTCTGATGAAAGAAAGCATACATTATTAAATCTGCTCTTGTAACTGTCTTAGTGAGAGGAAAAAATTACAATCTTTCATATTGGTTGCAGAGCACTTTATAAGGAGTCTGTGAACATCAAAAGGCATTTATTTTTAGCCTCTAATTCATTCTTGAAGGACATACTCATTAGAGCTATGACAATGTAGGCAATTTTGGATGGCTGGCATATTTGACATCCTCTCCTAAAAGAGCTACATTGACTGACAGTCAAGTTCAAGGCTCCAAGAGCCATGTAACATCAACTATTTAAGCCAAAATACAGAAGCAAAGCCTCCAAGAAACTTAATAGAAAACGTATGCAGAAAATACACCAGTGTGCAGCAAATGACTCTCTGAAGGCTTTCTGAACCTGGGGTTTCAAAAGGTTTTATAAAATGTTTCTCAATTTTCACTCTATGTTCCAAACTCAAAACAAATTTTATGTGTTGAGCCATTATAGGTGATTCATCCACTTCTCTCTTCAAATTTTCTTAAAAGAGTACATAGAAGCTGAACTGATAAAAGCCCTAGTACCTAATCACAGGATTCAATGTACATTATCACAAGTCGGAATCATTGTGATATTAAACCTGAAGCCTTGGTTTCTATTTTTCAGGATATTGGGTGAGCCTTCTTTTCCTTTCTAAACATTAACATTCTATTATCATTTAAATAAATTTGACCTTGCTCATTTAATATATAAATATATAATTTAGTTTCCTATTGCAACATAAAATAGAATTCATGAGATATGCTGAAAAAGAAGACTCAAATTAATTTACAGAATTCTATTATGAGGTGAATTCTTTCTCCTTTCTTTTCTAATTCTCAACTTCACCTCTCTCTCCATCCTTAACTTTGTGATCAAAGTTGTCCCTTAACTACTTGGCCATGGCCCCATTCAAATAACATTTTCTGGAGTTTTGTTGTTTGTTTGCTTGCTTGCTGGTTTGCTATAGAACCTTGGACTCAGTCATCAGGGTAGCTATAAGTGAAAAAGTAATAAAATCACTTGTAATGCCTGCTGATGGACACTCTCCTTGGGTCCTCCTTAAAGTCCCAGGGAAGAATATTCTGTCAGAATCAAGTGCCTGAGAAACCAAAAGACTGGTATGTTTTTCCCTAAATCAATGTGTATAATGGGATTATTTCAATTGCTACATCATCCTCATCACTACTAAGCAAGATAAGAATAGTTACCCAGAAGGCTTATGGGAATGTGCTAAGCATGGCACTGGTCTTAAATATGCAAGTTTAGTTTTAGGAGCTAAAATATCATACTCTTCCTATATAATAGAGGCATGAGTTACTATATAATATATATGTTCCTATATAATAAAGAGGAAGAGAGAAGAGGGAATCCAGGAATGGAAGAAGATGTTCAGAGAAGCTGGGAGGAGCATGAAGGAAGGTCAAAGAGAAGACCTTCCAGTTTTAGCAAGCTAACAAGGCACTTTGCAGAGTATTCCTTAGGGACATTATGGGGTTTGGTATGGGAAAGGCAAAGTAAACCCTCCCAGCTCCCTATCAGTAAAGTCTTCAGAGTCTACTCCCTTTTCTTTAAAAGTGGATTCTCTTAGAGAAATTCAAAGAAGATATGAGGTCTATGATTCTGGATTGGCCTTGGGCAAGAAGCAAATTTAGTGCAGGTGTATGTTGGAGGCATACATTGACTGCATAATAAAGGTAAGTTACTGAATCCCTATGTTCTTGCATTTTTTTTCAATGTAAAATAAGGGTAGAAATAGCCAGCTTCAGTGTTGTTGTGAGGACTAGGAATAGTGTGTATAAAACGCTCACAGGATGAAAGTCACCCTTCTGATGATTTTTTTCTTCCATTTTTATTTTAGCTGCTGAAAACCTTGATCCAAATTTGTGACTTAAAATTTTTTTAAAAATGTTTTTAAATACATGACCTTCATATATACATGGTTCCTTTTTTCTAAGTCTTAAACTAACTTATATTTTTCTCTATTCTAATTATTTGGTTACTATATCTATTGCATTATATTACAACCTGCATCAAATAACTTACAAAAGGTGGTGCTATAAGATGAATTAATTTTATGTTTATTATGCTCCCAGTTTCCCCATTCTGAACTTTAGGACATGATGGGATTGGCAAATTTTTCTTTATTTTAGATGTTGCCGCCATGCTTACAGTTTTGAAAGGTTGTGTGATCATTAATCGGAGTGGTTTTGACATTCATAAAAAAAAAAAAAAAAGCTTTCCCATAACTGGACCCCTTTGTCATCAAAAGTTAGCTTCTTTCAAGGGTTAGTAGTGAAGTCACTACTTGGACTGGTCTTTGTCATTATGTCATCACCAACTAAGCTGACTAAACACAACTACCATATTCATTCATACCAAAAAGTACATCCCAAAATGTCTGCTTAGCCCACTGAAGGCAAGAAAAGCAATGCAAAGGGCAGATAACAGTCCTTTTGACACCGAGGAAAGTGAGGCTCAAAACTGCCTGTATCGACCCAGAGGCAGCATCAATATAGCCTGGAGTTAAAACCAAGCCAACCATTCTTATGCATCCCTTAGAAAACTTGTACTAATCAGTCAAGCAACCTGTAGCTTGTAAGGACATAAAAGCATGGGCACATTTACTGGACCCTGCCTGAGATGATAGGGAACAACCTTCTGGTAACAGCTCCTACAAAGCTCAAGTGGGGCCCAGGACCACATTGGGAGGAATGAGCTTCACGAGCCACCTCTTCACTCTTGCTGGTCTGTGAAAACAGTAAAACCTCCAAGCGCTGCTGTAATGGAAAAGCTACCACAAGCTCATAGTCTTAACTTCATAAGAAAGAAAACTAAACCTAAGGTTAATCTCAGATGCTTCAGAGTTTTCACAAATGTGTCACCCTTTTCCTTTCCCCTGAAAACTTTTGAAGACACCTCAGAGATCTAGTTTCCCAAACTTTTCAGGAGTGGTTGTTTGCTGTTTTGGCTTCACAAAGAGTACAGTGTGTCATTTGTCAGTTATTATATGTAGGAATGGGAAGGCCTGAAAGCAAAGATTTGAGATGGTTCCTCTTACCCCAGTAGTCAAGTGGGAATTAACTAGCTCTCCAATTCCCCCAAATGCAGGTGTGTATAGAGTAATGTTTAAACTTAGGCTGAGGGAAAGAAGAAACCATTGCTCTACTAACAACAGCTTCAGAACAGTTAATACTGGATGAATTGAGCAAACAGTTAATCCTTAATAAGCTGAGAAAGTAGGTCTTTCCTTATTTTAAGGCCTGACACCTATTTCTCAACACTGTCTTGAGATACCAAAGCACTGCCTACCAATATATGGTACCTCTAGCTCTTACCGTAAGAGCTTAAAGATAGCATGGAAGAGGAATTCTGCAAAAGTCTATAAGATTGACTAGACATGAAACTAGTAAGCAAAACACAAAGCTTTACTGCCCAGGTACTAGTTTGGATTAGCAATAAAACAATTACATACACACCTAAATAATAAACATTTTTTTCCAAAATAAAAAGTAACAGCAATACTATTATTTTAACAGCAGTCTTAATTTAACAACAATCATAATTGATAATATAAAAAGAATGAAAACAATAGAAAAAATGATATAATAAGTGAAAAGAATCACTCAAACAAAACTTCTTTTATATATTGCATTTCTCTATCAATCTAAAACTGAAGGCAATAAGTACAATGGCACCATTGCAGATAGATCACTTAGAACATCAAGTCCATGTAGACAACGCAACAATCCAACTTGCTTTTTTCCAGGAAGAAACATACTCAGCTCCATCAAGAATCACACCTAGAAATTTTACTCTTCTCCCCACCCCCTCAGGTTCCAGTCATCTGTTTTGTAGCGACTACTGTGAACCAGAAGTAACAACAACCTTGAAATTCCAATACCAATACCAGCCAATCCCCCACTGCCACCCTTTTGGCAGCTTGTCAGGCCTGCTATTTTAAAGCCAGGCATTAGGAGGCAGCAAATGGCTCAAAACCACAGGCAAAGATAAATATAGGAAGTTGGAAAAAGAGACCAAAGGCTGTGAAAGCAGGGAAAACAGACTTCATCTGAAACACAAAGTTTTAGGAATTCAAATTTGATATGTGGAACAGTCAGAAGGGAGAGGGGCTGGCCCTCATAAAGACCCTTTGAAATTATCTGGATCCCCATTCCTCATTTCATCATGGGTGGGGGGGGGGGGCGGGGGCGGGGAAACACCTGACAGTCAACTTAAGGGTTAAACAACATAGCACTGACTTGGTTTCATTTTTTCATTCTGGTTTTATTCTTGGCTCCAGAAACAAGTATCTCATGGTTGCCTGTATGGAATTCTCAGCTCCTACTTGCTATAGTAATACGAGCACAAATGCAAATACTGTTCCAGTCATCACGGAGATATCAGAACTGATTTTGCCCCATATTGCTTCATTCTGACTAAGGCATTTACATATTTATAGCACATACCAACATTACTTAGAAATGCTAGTGCTGTATCTATGTTAAAAAAAAAATACTTGTGGCATGTACTCTAATCCAGAGTATCCTGTCTTCAGATAATATATGTCTGTTTTATTTTTAGGACTTTGCACTTTCCCAAAGGGGAAAAATATTTTTAAACAAAGCTTTGTTCTTTCAATTATAATTAATAAATAATTAATAAAATTAAATTTTAAGAACCTTGCTTAATCTACCTTAGAAATTGTTTGCTTTATCGTATCAGAAGAACTCTTGCCTCCCTCAGGATATTTATTTAGAAGAAATAAGCTCACATAATTTAAGTGAAAATTTTATTTCCAGAATAAATAGGTCTTTAGAAAACATGACTACTATGAACCAAAATCATAAATATATGAGGAAGATCTTGTGGGACATAAAACAAAAAACTTAAAATTCTCAAGATAGTTCCCTGAAATTTTTACATTGTTTCTTAAACTCTTGTGCCAATAATATATATATTCTATGCCACACAATACTGAGCTATCACAGAATGTGCAGAATAAAATAGTGAATAACACATGCATTTCCTCTATAGTAATATTGTAATGAACAGTTAAATCAAACCAAAAGTAATTTATATCAAACACTGCAAATATTGCACAAAACCTATTTTCCTTCAAGGCATGCATATAACTCCAAACTCCTCCAAAAAGCAAATTTCAGCTGTATTACAATTAACTATTAACAGTGATTGAAGAAAATATCCCACATTACTTACTATTTTTAAGATGTCTATGCCATCCTTCTGAATTCAAAAGGGTGAAGAAGAATCACTATCATGAGGAAATCTAGCAGGCAAAAAGAGGAAAAATAGCAAGTGTTAGTTGTCTGAAAATTAGCATCTTCAGGTTTTCTTGAGGTACTTCCCACAAGATCCCAAAGCAAAGAAGAAAAAGAAAAAGTTGGAGAAAAACATCACACACATTACAAGCCGACTTTCTCCACAAACCCATGCAGCTCCAAACTTTAAAGGCTCAAATTGTTGAGCATCCCGATGGAACAAATATCCGACTTCGGTATCACTGGTTACGTACACATTTTCAATAAGACGAATGCATCTCCAAAATTATGGTGACTTTAAATGTCTTATCCAGATCTTCCCCCTGTTTGTCTCCCCTTCTCCCTTTTCCATTCACATTTTTCCTCCTACAAAATGCACATAGGTCTGTTCTTCCTTGTACCCCGAGTCAGGCCTGGCTTTGAAATGCATTTCAATCTCTCAACACAGACTGCTTTCATTGCCTTTAGAGTCCCACTAAGGCCCAGCTTTAAAAGCTACTGATTCTTTTTTTCTTTAGCCTTCCTCACAAAGGAAGGGTATTTTGTAAATTACCAGCTCGTTCAGATCAACAAAAGGTACTTTCATAGAAAGCCCCATTTGATTTTGCTCAAATTTGATTACAAGGATGGAGAAAAGGAAAGGAAGTCAAAAAGAAAAACCCCAGATGGCTTTTTCATTCATCTCAGTGAATGAGCTTTATCTGTGCCTTTTGAAACTGTAGCAGTGGAAAAGCATTTCTGTTGGCTTAAAAAACTTGACAAAAATTATTGGTTTGCCATTTCTCATGTAACAGCCATTGGGAACTGGATGAAAAGACTTTTTCATGGGATCGCCTGCTTGGATCAAAATAATGGAGATTAGGTATTTCATTATAAATTACAGTGGGAGATAGAGCAGGCTGTCATATTAATAGCAACCTGCTCATGGCCTTCAATGGTAGCTATTCTCCTAGACAAAGGACCAAGGGGGTTGTCTATTGAACTTGTACTTTAGGCCTGATCAATTTTCTATCATCAAGGCAAAAGGTGAGATGACTAACAAAGGAATTCACACATGAGTGACCTCATAAGCCTACAGATAAAACAGCTTAAAGAAGCAAAACACATCCTGAAATTATGGATGATAAACTATATAAAGAAGGCCGAGTATGAGAGTGGGAGAGGAAAGAGCAATGGTCTATAATTCTCCTCTCTCTTCTTGGCCAAATGGACACATTAAAAGCTACTTGTTTTCAGCTGCAGATAATTGCAACGTTTGGTTTGCAGTGGTCTGCTATAAATCCTTCAGCCCAGTTTTTCTTTTTTTTTTTTTTTTTCCTCAGCAGTTTCAGTCATTTCATTCGCTTTTAACAATGGCATTGTGTTCAAGACAAAGCTTCTACCAAGAGTCACACTTAAAAATAAAAATGAAAAAGAATCCCAAGCAACACAGTGGAGTGTGTGTGTTTGTTATGTGCTCCAGGTTATCCCAACTTGTGTACTTTTCAGAATCTAAAGCAATTCAAAGTCTAAGCAGTACCTGCCACTAAAAAAAAAACACAGAATCTTAATGAAATTCACTGAAACGTTTGATTCAATGAAGATTTGCTTCAGAACACAGTGATGACAGAATACTAATTCAAAGAACCAGTGAAAGATGGGTGGTTAATTGTCATGCAATCACAAGGAATATTTTAAATTCCTAATCAAAGTTGTCCACATCGCTGTAGAAATTATTAAAATTTTCTTTGCCATAAAATTTTCCTCAACTTTTCTAAAAAGGTGGCAAGCAGGGTATCATGCAGATTTCTACCCACTACTTTTAGTGTTCCTTTAATTCTGGATGATAGTAGAAAAATTATCTTCCAGAGATAAAAAATCAGGGTTTCCAAATGTTACTGTTACCTGGAAATGCAGATGTAATATAGCATCTTTTGTACATTACATTGGCTAAAGCTAATGAAAAGCAAAAATATATGTGAGTAGGATGTATTTTACCATGCTATTTTTTAAACCAAAGAGTAGTATAAGATTATTAATGTAAAAGGACTTCCAACTGTCTAAAAGCTCAAGAAAATACCATAAATATCACCCATGACAGTAGCTGTCAAAATAAGGCCACATTTTGATAGGCACCCCTGACAGGTGTAATGACCCCCAAATCTTGGATACAAGCAATCTTAGTGTATGCTCACAGCCTCACAATTTCACACATGTAATGATGGTATAAGGAAGTCCACTTTGGTATGGATCAGGAAAATGAGGATATAGTATTATCCAATGTATATATACAGAAAACTCCACATTTATATATAATTGCACTTCCTTTATTGTCAAGGAAGCCCTGAATCCTTGGACTATCTTATTCATTTTGGGGTATTTCAATGTTACTAAATCAAATTAAATAACCCTAATGGGAGTCAGGGGTCTGGCAGGCCATTCCTGCTATGGTGTACATATAAATTGGTATGAACTTTCTAGAGGTAAACTAAACAACATACTTTAAGAGCTTAGAAGTCTTCATAGCTCTTGACCTACTTATTTTACCTAGAAATATTCTCAGTAGAAATTCAGAAATGCAGGTGATGATCTCACTCCCCACCACACACACACACACACACACACACACACACACACACACACCTATCATACAGTGAGTCAGACAGAATACTGGTTAGGATTACAAATTCTGGAGCCAGACTAGTTGAATTCCAATCACAATCTGACCAATTTCTAATTATAAACTTATGTAATTGAGTGTTAATCTCTCTATGCCTCAGTTTTCTCACCTGCAAAATGGGGATATCAAAAGTGTTGTGACAGCAAGTGAAACAATCAACTGAGTGCAGACCTCCTACAGAATGGTTTGCAAACCATACATGTGGCAAGGGGTTGATATCCAGAGTACATAAGGAACTATAGCCAAAAACAACCAGATTCCCCAATTTAAAAATAGGTAATAGATCTAAACAGACATTTCTCAAAAGAAGACATAAAAATGGCCAAAGGATACATGAAAAAAAAATGCTCAGTATTATGAATCATAAAGGAAATGCAAATTAAAACCACAATGAATAAGTAAGAATGGCTATTATCAAAAAGACTAAAGATAAAAAGTGCTGGCAAGGATGTGGAGCAATGAGAACCCTGTACGCTGTTGATCTGAATTTAAATTAGTACAACCATTATGAAAAACAAAATGGAGTTCCTCCAAAAATTAAAAATAGAATTACCATATGATCCAGCGATCCCACTACTGGGTAGTGAAATGAAATTAGTATGTTGAAGAGGCATCTGCACTCCCATCATTTCAGCATTATTCACAACAGCCTAGAAATGGAAACTACCCAAGAGATAATGGTACATACACAAGGCACATCACCATATGATGATGGTACAGTGGAATACTATTCATCCATAAAAAGAATGAAATTCTGTCATTTGCAAAAACATGGGCAGAACTAGAGATCTTTATGTTAAGGGAAATAAGCCAGGAAAGAAAGACAAATTCCACATTATTTTACTTATATGTAAAAACTAAAAAAGTTGATCTCAAAGAAGTAGAGAGTAGAATAGTGGTCACTAGTGAGGGAGGAGGGTGTAGGGAGAATGGGAAAGGTTGGTTCATGGATACTGAAAGAACAACCAAACAAGGCTCGTCATCGGGGAAGTGCCCATTTATTGAGGAACAGTTTTATTGAGCCGGGGGTGGTTTGACAGTTATGACAGTTTGACAGTTGGCACGGGGCACTTTCTGATTGGTGGGTAAGGATCATGAGAGTCAGCAGGGCTCACCATTGGACGGCTCTTCCTGCCACTGTGGGGGGGGGGGGAAAGGGGAAGTTAGTCTTTGGAGCCAGGGTGACTCCCAACATTCCCCCCTCTTTGTTATTAAATGAGAGTGGGCGTTGACTCATTCTGGCTGCTTACTGCTGAGATGGGGCGGCTTGGGAGAATCAGAGAGGAGGGAAGTAAGGAGCCCCCACAAGAGGGCAGAGAAGACCGGTATAACTTCAGGAACCAGATCAACGAAGGTTCCTTACCACCACAGATCCATGATGTGATGTCAGTCCATTAGGTATAGGTCTCAACTGGAGGTATCATCAGTAGCCCAGGAGTAATTCCCAAGGAGAAGCTGGTTAAAAGCTTGATTAGAAATTTTACCCACCTGAGTCTGAATGAACTTTATGATAAAGGGAAGGAACAGGCACATAAGGAGGACAACACACAACGATCCCACTACTGGCCAGATCCAAGCAAGTAGTAAGGAGGAGAAGGGGGTCTGGCTGGAGGGGGCCCTTAGGGTAGTCAGTGAGTTTGACAATGTTTTCTTCCACAAGGCCTGATTCATTAACATAGGGAGGCTAGGGATTCAGCAGTGGATGTAAGTGCACCTTCAAGAGGGGGTAATCAGTGGTGGCCGCAAGGTGGTTAGGGGCCAGAAATGAGGGGGAGAATTAGGAGAACCCATTTATGGAACATCCTCAGGTATTGGGCTAAGAATGGAGACACGGGAGAGTCGGAGCTTGAGGGGATCTTGTGGGGAGGGATGACAAGAGTTGGTCTGATGAAGGTGTAAGACCCCCAGGCTTAAGCCTGGAAATATGAATCCACGGGGTAAGTTGGTTATTAGGTAGTTTGAGTGTGGCCACCGAGGGAGTGCACATAATCACCTGAGCAGGACTCTCCCATTTTGGTTTTAGAGGGGGCTTTTCCCCCGGTGGGCAATAGTAAACAAGTTGACCAGGTGTTAAGGAGGTAGGGTTTTGAGAGAGACTGGGGTCAGGAAGGAGCCAGGCTTGATAGCGCCAGAGTTCAGAGCGTAGATGGAAGAGGAGGGGCAGGGCATAGGTTAGGCAATCCGGGAGGAATGAGGGGACGGCCATACATGACTTCAAAAGGTGAGAGATTAGAAGGCTTCTTTGGCAAGGCCCTAATGCTCAATAAAGCCAAGGGGAGCACCTTTACCCAGTCCAGGCTTAATTCCATGGTGAGCTTGGTGAGGGTCTAAGGGACCGATTGGTCCTTTCAACCTTTCCGGAAACCTGGGGGCGGTAAGGGCAAATGCCAAGGGAGTGATAGCGCGTGAGCCAGTCCCTGAGTTATCTGCAGGTGAATTCTGGGCCATTGTCTGATTGGATAGAAGTGGGGATTATGTGAGTAAGCAACAGATCAACTACCGTAGAGGCCCGTTTGTTAGAACTCGGGTCATGTTGGTGAAATCAATCTGCCAGTCTGCAGCCGGGATATGACTGCAGGCCTGATCGTGGGGAAAGGGTGAAAAAGGAGTGAAGGAAAGTAGTGAGGCTCTGTGGACTAGAATGGAATAGAGAGTAAAAAAAACTGGAAGAGTTGCTGGGGATCTTTGGGCTGATTCCCAGTGGTAACAAAGAGTAGCAGAGTAGCGGAGAGGACATAAGTCTCTGTAGGGCGGCTGATCTAACCGCTTGATTGGCCTTGGAATTCCCCATAGTAGTAAGGGAGGAGTCAGTTTGATGGGCCTTGCAATGGATTATTCCCAGTTGGGAAGGCAGCCTGGAGGCTCGTAGTAGGCCAGAAATAAGTGTAGAATTAATGACTGCCGTCCCTCTGGTGGTCAATAGCCCCCTTTCTTTCCAAACGGCTATGGGGAGATCAGGATATGAAAGACGTATTTGGAATCTGTATATAGGAAAAGAGTTTTTCCCTCCGCTAGCTCAAATGCCCTTGTGGCAGCTATGAGTTCAGCTTGTTGGTTGGTGGTATTGGGTGGGAGAAGTTTTGCCTCTATGATGGATGAGAGGGAAACGACAGCATACCCCACCACTTTAACCCCTTTGTGTATAAAGAGCTACCATCTGAGAACCAGACAAGGTCTGAAGAGGACAGGGGTCCCTCAGAAACGGTGGTAGGGCAGGGTAAAATCGTCTCTAATACCTCCAGGCATTTGTGGATGGGATCATGTGAGGGAGAAGATGGGAGGAGGGAGACAGGGTTTAATGGAGAGCAGGGCTGAAAAGAGATGGAGGGACTTTCAAGGAATGAGACAAGAAGGAATAAAACCCTGGAAGGAGAAAGTGACTGTAGCCCCTTGTAAGTGAGGAAATCCTTTAGATGGTGAGGAGATGAGATGGTTAGCAGGGGTCCAAAGGTAAGCTTGTGTGCTTCTTTCTGGAGGTCATGAGCTGCTGCTAGGGCTCTGAGGCATGGGGGCCAGCCCCTGACGGTGGGGTTGAGCTATTTAGATAGGTAGGCCACTGTACAAATGTGGGGCCATATTCCTGACCCAGAACGCCCAGACTTTGTCCCTGTTTTTCATGTACATAGAGGGTGAAGGGTCGGGAGAGGTCGGGGAGATGCAGGGCGGGTACCTGGAGGAGAGTCTTTTTAAGGATTGTAAAGGGCTTCCCTACTACTGAGGGTAGGGGTTCATCTTGGGGGCCCTTGGCCAGATTATATAGCAGCCTGGCGAGGAGGGAGAAATTAGGAATCCAGGCCCTAAAGTACCCAGCCAAACCCAAGAAGGAAAGTATGTCATCTTTGGTCTTTGGTGTAGGTATAGACACAATAAGCTGTTTTCTGTCTACTGTATGTGACCTCTTTACATGCTATTTGGGCCTTTTGTGGAGAGGCCCGATATCCCTTTAAGTGGAAGAACTGTGTCATCTGTTGAGCGCCCTTTGGACGGGCTAGAAGAATTTGTAGAGGTTTGCAAGAGGTGCAGAGAGCAGGATTGGATCGGAGTAAGAAGAAAGCCTGGACATAAACGATCTCTACCCATTTTTTTTAAAACGCTCACAGTAATTGTAGAGATCCCTTAGAATGGAGGGATCCAGGAACCCAAAAAGGGGCCATCTGCTTTGGTTGTCTAAGGGATAAGTGGGCCAGGCCTGGGTGCTATATTTGATCCAAGAGGCATTGTAGGGGAGAGTTGACCAGCAGAGAGGACACATTACCCATGTAAGGAGGAGGGAAGAGGACTCAGAGAAGGAGGAAACTGATTTATTGGCAAAAGGGGCATCCCCACTAGAGCCAAAATTCAAGAATGCCTAAGTGGCAGGTTCGAGCTGCAGAGATTGGTTGTCACTGAATCCTGACAGTCAAAGCTCTCGTCCTGGATGGAGCCAGAGCCATGGGAGACCTTGGCCAAGGCTTTTTGGGATCCCTCCTGGAGAGGCCGGATACTCCCAGGGCCAGAAAGAGGGGAGAGAGAGAGAGAGACAGGGCAAGAGAGAGGAAGGGGAGGGTAAGCATCTCTCTAGCAGCCAAATTCAAATCTGCCCAAGGAAGGAGTCCCTGAGGGCCACCGTAGCCTTAAAGGCTGTGGTGGGGTGCTTTCCTCCCCGCAGGTGGGCAAAGAGATTTGCCAGATGATAATCAATATATTGCAAGAGGGTGGATTCAGGGCACTGGGGGTGAAAAGATTGGAGGTCTTGTGATTTGGGGGCAAGGGGAATGGAGAAAAAAGCATCCTTTCTATGACCGAGAAGTGGGTGGCAGTGTGGGGGATCTGAGACAGCAGGGTGTATGGGTTGGGAACCAAAGGATGTATGGGCCTAACGGAGGTGTTGATGAATCGTAGATCCTGAACTAAGCGATAGGATCCGTTGGGCTTTTTTTACCACTAGCATGGGAGTATTGTAAGGGGAATGAACAGGACAGAGGTACCCCTTGCTAAGAAGGTCTGAATAGTAGGTTGTAGGCTCCGAAGAGCTTTTGTGGACAGGAGGTATTGAGCCTGATTGGGGAAGGTGTTGGGATCTTTGAGATAAATATTAACTGGTGGGCAGGAAACGGTGGAGGGGGTGTGGGTCCCATACAATCGGGTCAACCAGGTTCGTAGGTAAGGAGTCCTTTTTAGTATGGTGTTTCATGTCTTCTGCCAAAAGGGCCAGAAAAGAAGAACAGGCCAATTCTGGGGCCTGACTGATGCCAGGATCCCGGATGTTGATTGTTGTATTGAGCAAAAGAACTGGACATTGGGGCATAACTAGGAATGTCTGAGAGAATGGGAAGTTGTCTATGGAACAGAGTAATAGGGGAGTCTTTCTTGGATAGATGGTCTTTCCTCCTACCCTGACAATAGGAGAGGTGGACAGCACTGTTTTCCCCCAGAATTCTGTCAGGACGGAGAAGGTAGCCCCAGTGTCAAGAATAAAGTCAACCTTGCATCCACCCACCTGAATCCGCACCCTGGGTTCCTGTCTATTGATTGTTACAGCCTGGGACAAGGACCCAAGGGTCTGTCAATTGATTGCCATGCCCAGAAGGTTGGAGGGTTCCCTGGCCATAGGCCTCCTATGGGATCTAGGACAGTCAGAGCCCCAGTGACCTTGTTGTTGACATTTAGTACATGGGGTACGCGGAGTGTGTGGTGCGGGGCATGCCCTGGCCCAAAGTCCCTCCTTGCCACACTTGAAGCAGGCGCCCGGGGCGGTTTTGACCTGTGGTGATAGGCAGCAACCCGAGGAAGCACCCTGCAGGGCCTGGGCGAGCATCTGAAATTTCGGGATCTACTGCTGAAGGGCTTTCATAAGCCAATCCAGAAATTAATTAATTTTGGGAAATTGATGGCCTTACATGCCGCTTTTTTGAGCCCAGCAATAATACATGCGGAGAATCGGTCCCTACTCTGTATGCCAGCTTGTGTATTATAATCCCAGTCGGAAGTTTGATCTGGGACAGCAAGTGGCCCTGGAGGGTGATTGGGATTAACTCGGTGAGTTTCAACCGCATGGGCTCTGGCAAGTTCCCAGACTCTGGTACGCGTTCCTCAGGAAGGAGAGTATTAGCCAATAACCTGAGGAGCTAGACGGAGCCGACGGGGGAGGTCGGTAGAGAGGGGGTTCATCTGCTGGATAGGTCGGGGTGAGAACGAAGAAGAGAAAAAGCCTCAACATAGAGGATCTACTTCCACTTTTTTGAGCGCTCGCAGAAGTTAAACAGATCTCTGAGAATTGCGACCGGGTTCCAGAGAGTCCACTGTGACCATGAAGGTCGTGGCGGGGTGTGTTCTCTCCTCCAGATTGGGCGTCAGAGGTTTGCCAGCTGATCACGGTCAAAGCCCCTGTGTATAGCCCGTCTGAAGTTGGACACCCAATAGGGGAACTCACCTACTGAAGAGCCGGTGTTGTGCGAGTAGCAGCGCTCAACAGAGTGGACGAGGACGGCAAGCCTTAGGAGAAGGGGGCCCTCGAGCAGCGAGGAATTCCCCCTCCCGGGTTTTGGCACCAATGAAAGAATGACCAGACAAGGCTCGTCGTCTGGGAAAGTGCCCGTTTATTGAGGAACAGCTCTGCATATTTATAGGGGGGGGGAAGTTTGATAGTTACAGTTTAACGGTTTAACGGTTGACAGTTGGCACTGGGCGCTTTCTGATTGGTGGGTAAGGATCGTGAGAGTCAGCAGGGCTAGTCTGATTGGTGGGTAAGGATCATGTGAGTCGGCAGGGCTCACCATTGGATGGCTCTTCCTGCCGCTGTCTCTGGGGATGGGGAAGTTAGTCTTTGGAGCCAGGGTGACTCCCAACAGATACTAAGTTAGAGTAAGCCAGGAACAGGTTCTGATATGCTATTGCACCCTAGGGTGACTATAGATAATAATAAAGTGTAGAACATTTCAAAAAGTTCGAAGACAGGATTTTGAAAGTTGTCACCAGAAATTTAAAATATTTGATGAAACAAATATATGTAACTTGATTTAAATATTACACAATGTATACACATATCAAACACTATCTAATACCCCATAATACTCTATTAATATAATTTTATGTTTCTATGTATCAGTTAAAAATCAAAATTTCAAAAAGTGCTTTCTAGAGGGAAATTGAACACAAATGAGTTAATATATGGAAAGCACTGATCAGCACATAGTAAATATTGAAAAAGTACTAGATATTATTATAAATGCTCTAAACCAAGATAACTTCTAAGTTATGATATATAATAGAATACACAATGATGATTAAAGAACATATTTTCAAATAATTCTTAACTATATGGAGAAATATTTATACTTAGTAAAAAAAAACAGAGTGTACAACTATACATTATATAATCTTAAAGACATATAAATATACATATGCATCAAAAGTGGCAATCTAATTTATTACTGAATCGTGTAATTTTAAGTGATTTTTATTTTCTTTTTATACTTTTTAATTTACTTTTCTATGTTAGTTTATGAAGAAGGAAGAGAATGAGGAGGTACTCCAAAAAGCACACAAAGTTACCTAATAGAGGTAGGTCAGGCTAAGGGGAAAATCAAAATCTATGCCTAAGTTGACTTTGGTGAGCAGCACTAAAAATCTGGAAATGATAAATATTTCCAAAACTGGCAAGTAAGCTTAAACTCTAAAATTTTAACAAGTAAAGTCCAAATGGATCCACAAAACTTCCTGTCCTAAGAAGCTGTCAGTATATGGTTTGCCAAAGGCATCCGTCAATGGAGAATCCAACAAAGTGACCCAAGAGTGAACTTGGGTGTCGTGAGCATACCAACAGTTACAGGTTAAAAAAGATTGACAAAACCAAGAGTTCATGTTTTGAAAAGATAGAGGGAAGAGAAAAAACAAACGCAGTTAGTGTGTAGCACAGATAGCTTCAATCCAATCAGTTAGGGACAACAGACAATGCCAACAAATCCCGAGAAGCTTCCATAGCAGGTCCTTCCATTTCAGGGGCATCTGAACTGAGAGAGACTGGGTTTCAGCCCAGAGAAGGACTTTCCATGTGAATTCTAGGAAAGGAGAGTCAGGCCAAGAAGTAGGCACTTCTCCATCTTATTTCTTTCTTCCTAACCACAGGGGGCCAAGAACCTGATGACAGGAAGCAGATGCAGAAGAGAGCAGAGCTTGTCCTTCGTCCCTGCTCATCCCTCAGTCAAGCCTGAACAAGGGGGTGGGAGAAGAGAGAAGAGGAAGAGTCTTAGGGTGTTTAATTGGCCTGGACTAGTCTTTAGTAACCAAAAGTAACTAGAAGGCTATGGAATTCCCCCAATATATTAACAGCCAGGAATATAAACAGTTATAGGTGGGAAAAAAAAAAGAGCTGAATTCAGATTGCTCAGTACATGAAATGTTGAAAGGAAAAAAACTATCCAAACTAAATGCTAGGCTTTTCAAGAAGTTTTAATAAAAAGCAAAGTTCAAGAACATGAAAATATCATGATTCAGTATTTGCATTTCTGGGGTATATAACCAAAAGAGTCAAAAGCAGGGGTCCATATCCATGTTTATAGCAGATTTATTCACAATAGCCAAAAAGTGAAGGCAAACCAAGTGTCTCCTGATGAATGGATAAATAAAAATACATATAATGGATTATTTATTATTCAGCATAACAAGGAAATTCTGACACATTTTATAACATGAATGAACCTTGACATTATCCCAAGTGAAATAATCCAGTTAAAAGAATAAGAACAGTTCAATTCTTATATAACTTATATGAGCATCTCCTATAACTTATATGAGATGCTTTGAGTATTCAAATCCAGAGACAGAAAATAGCCATCAGTTGCCAATAGATAGGGGCAGACGGAATTCAGAGTTGGATAATAGGGTGTAAAGTTTGAGCTTTGCAAGAGGAAAGAATTCTGGAGATAAGTAGCACTATTGGTTGCAAAACAATGTGAATGTGCTTAATTCCACGAAATGTACACTTAAAAATAGTAAATTTTATATATTTTACTACAATTTAAAATATTTATATTAAGAAGTTGCTTCCTAAACTCAAGTCTTCGATCTTATTTTCATCCACTATAGCTTAGAAAGAGGAAGAGGAAGGCGAGGAAGAAAGAAAAGGAGGAGGAAAGGGAAAAGCTCTTCTGCATAGTCAGCTACTCAATCTGTATATTTGACCCAGATGTCAGAAGGGACAAAAAAAGGTAAAATCCAGGCAGCAGTTCTGCTGACCTGGTTGTATGCCCTGGGGCTGGACTTCAGCAACTGGGAAGAAGAGGTACCATTTTGTAATTCATCTGCCCAGAAGGAGCATCTTTTATTCATTTTCAGGATGGCACTGTATGTGTCAACTGGCCTTGGAAGACAGCCAGCTGATATGTGGACAGTTAAGAATGGACATTTAAATTGAATGGTAGAGTTGGTTATGTGCTGTTTGTAAGTGGCTGGGCCCCTGGCTCTCTGGGCAAAGCTTCATCTTGGAGTTTCAGTGGCACTGCAAGCCCATCACATACACACATACACAAAGTTGTGTCGTCTTCACATACTTTTTTCTAGCACTAACATATCCAGCAGTACATTAACATACACACACATAACTCACCTTACTGAAGCATGAGGAAACAGAACCGTCCTAGGTGATTATATAATTGGCATAATGTGAAAACATGGACTTTTGTAAATGAGACAAAATAAATTGACCAGTTCTACCAACATGTACTCTTCACTTTTCATGGCTCCAGGGAACCCACTCGAAGCGAACCTCAGCAACTTAGCAAGGCCCTAAGGCTTTCTACCTCTCTACGGATAGTATCTAAAATGTGTATTCCCAGCCCCAACCTTCCACCCAAACTAATGCCATCTTTCAATGGAACTACAGATCACTTCTATTAGTTTACCACACTGAATCCTTAAAACAACATCTCCCTATTTGCCCTGTTTCATAAGCAAAACAAAACTCCCCCTTTTCTTATTCAAATTCCTTTCATGTATTCCCTCAGGGCCCAGACTCCAAATCTTGACAGCATATTTGAGTCCCTCTTTTCCTTAGTGTGTCATGCCAGTCAATATGGTTCCATTTCCCCTTGACGTATGATATTCAGATCTCCTTTCCAAAAGCCATATGCAGTCCTCATAATTTTGAAAATGTAATATTTGCTCAAGGTTCTTTAATCAGCACCGATGTCTTCTCTCCATGTAACTCATTTGGGAAGAACAATTGATGCCCTAATTTACTCACCACCTGATTTATTCCCCACTTCCTCATTCTTCCTTCTATAAAGTCTCCATGGGGGGTTACTGGTCTCTACCTCTCTGATTTCTCTAATCCCTCCAATTCCAAGTTTCAATGAGAAACTCTCTTTCTCATCTCCCCCTAGATACTTGCTTTGATCCTTTGATACTTGAAGTGATCCTATGATCACTTCCAGACCACGTATAATCTACATGCTCAAGACTCCTAAATTCAGTCTCCAGAACCAGTCCTACAGGCAGTTCAAGTTCAGGTTCAGTATATTAAACTAACCTTGTTGTCTTTTACAACCCTGCCACCAACAAGAGAGTAAGTGGGGAGCAGGTAGAAACATTGAGAGAGAAAGAAAACATTCCTCCCTTGCTCTCCAACTTGGTGAAAAGCAACACTTACCTTTTCAGGCAACAAATCCCAGGCTAATCCTTGTTTGGTCCTTGTGTGAAACCCTCATGTCTAATTACTTAGCAAGATCTTTGAATTACATCTATATTTCTCCAATTTCTCCTGTTTTCAATCAAAATGCTATTGCACTAGTTTGAATCTAAAGCAGCTCTTACTTTAGCAACTATAAAACTTCCAAACTGGCTTCCTCTCAAGTCCTCAAAATTCATCCTTTGCCTAAGCAACACAACAATGTTTCTAAAGGAAAAATAGAGCCCTTCTGCTCAGTTTCAACCTCTCAGGGGTCAGAACCTTGCTTCTCAGAAGTGTATCACTGGGGAACTTGTTAGAAACCCAGAGGCCAAGAACCAACTATAAGTCTACTAAATCTCACCTTCCTTTTAACAAGTTCTCCAGGTGATTCATATGTACATTAAAGTTTGAAAATCACCCAGAGAAAGAATAAAGTACAACTGGGGCCTCATTAATAGGCCCTTTTCAACTTTTACAAACTAGTGCCTGTCTACCTTTCCAGCTTCAGCACTACCCCTCTCCACTCCACATCTTTCTATTTTAGTACCTTTATGCAAGCAATTCTTTACCCAGAATATCCTTCCCTACTTCATCTGGTTCATCTCTCAAGATTTAGCCTAAATGCCATGTCTTCTTACAATATGTCAAGACCAAAGTTTTTTTTTTTTATTATTTCAAAAAGAGAACAACAACAACAAAATCAGAAAATATTAGAACTGGGAGCTCAGTGATAGAGTCCTTGTCTACTATAGGTAAGGCTCTAGGTTCAATCCCCAGCACTGAAAAAAAGAAATTATTAGAATACAATATCAGGACTAAGCATATGTTTTATGCAAATTTTGTTTCAGTTGTATGTGTGTGTCCATGATGCACATCTGTCATGATCTAAAATTCATTTCTTGCATAATTACCAACCAAAAAAGTTAGAAGCCATAAAGTGCCTTCTCTAAATTTAGGGATCCTATCAAAGGAGCCTAGGAACTGTGCACAAAGCATGACATACATATATCTATTATAAAACTGATGGGAGGCTCAGGAGGCTGAGGCAGGGGGAAACACAAGTTCAAAGCCAATATCAGCAACTTAGCAAGGCCCTAAGCAACATAGTGAGACACTGTATCAATAAATACAAACTCTGTATATATCTGAGTGGACATTACAAAAGTAAATTTTTGCACGTCTATTTCCCCCGTCACATCATGAGTTTCTTCATGGAGGGGGCTATTAACATTTTCTTTGAAAATTCAACTCAGCACAAGCAGTGTTTGTTGAACAAATAAATAAATGACAGTATGAGATATTCCCCATATTGTTCAGAAAGAGACTAATAATTCCTGGTGTTGAGGCAGACACTGCAGAACATGTCCAGGGTCCAAGGGAAAACTGTGGGCTTGAAAGTCAGACTGACTTCAATTTTGAATTCCTATTTTGTCCTTTCTGTCACCTTGAACAACTTATCTAACCAAACAGAGGTTCGCCTCTACAAAATGTGGATATTATATTTAATTTTCTAAGCGAGATAATGCTGAATTAACACATTATCTGGACAATAGATAGTGTGCTGTAATATTTGGGTCAGAATTGTACACTTCTACTATACTATGGACACTCAGAGATAGAGTTATGATTACTCCTGGGCAATTTGTGGCAATTTTTAATGTGCAAAATAACATTTAAAAATACATTTTTTAAAAAAATTTTAACTTTGAAGCAAAAAACTCCCAGTTCTCTATTGCTCACAGGATAGTATGTAGTCTTATTGTTTTTGTCTGTAACACATATCAGTTTTCACTATGTACTTTACTTGTAACATACTATAGAAATAATCCCTGAAAGTATAGTCTTAACTATGTACTTTACTTGTATGTTGTGCTTATTACTTAGCATCTGTCCCCCATTCCAAAATACAAGCTTCATGAAATAATAATGATTAAATGAATTATCAGCTAATTCTTTATGTCCTTCAAAATTGGACTTGCCTTGGACTAAGGAAGAGTTAAGAGTCTTTCCTTGTGCAAAAGAGAAAAACCACATGAGCCTGGTCACCCCCAAGCTGCCCTAAGTAGACTCTTGTTTTCTAACCCTTAGGTCTATATGCTAGATTGTTTCAGGTGGCACAGTTCTGTGACTGAGGGGGAGAAGTACTCATTGCCATGATGGAGATTCCCAACATGGTTTCAAAGTTTATCCAGATCTCTGGTAAAAATTGTAAAGGGCCTATCAAAAAAGATAAAAGTTAGCCTGCTGCTGCTAAATAGAAAGATACTAAGTAATAATTGCCTAATAAGGCCAACAGAATAATAAGCAAGCTCACAAATGCTTTGCAATTTATTCATATTTCAACTCTTTTTTTATTTGTTCTTTTTAGTTATACATGACAGTATAGTATATTTTGACATATTTATACAAACACAGAGTATATCTTATTCTAATTAGGATCCTAGTCCTATGGTTGTGCATGATATGGAAATTCACTATGGTGTATTTATATATGTACATAGGAAAGTTAAGTCAGATTTAATTCACTTTCTCTCCTATTCTTATTCCCCCTTTCTTCCCTTCATCCTCTATTGTTTAATCTACTGAACTTCTATTCTTCCCCTCCCCCCTGTTGTGTCTTAGCATCCACATATATGAGAAAACATTGGACATTTGGTTTTTTGGGATTGACTTATTTCACTTAGCATAATAGTCTACAGATCTTTCCATTTTCTGACAAATATCATAAAGTCATTCTTTTTAATGGTTGAGTAATATTTCATCATATACATATGCCACAATTTCTTTATCCAATCACCTGTTGAAAGACATTTTGGTTGGTCCCATATCTTAGCTATTGTGAATTGAACTGCTATAAACATTAGTGTTTATATATACCCAGGAGTGGGATAGATAGGTCAAATGGTGGTTTCTAGAGTAGGTCCATACTGCTTTCTAGAGTGGTTATACCAATTTGCAGTCCCACCAGCAATGTATGAGTATCCCCTTTCCCCACATCCTTGCCAAGATTTATTGTTACTTTTTTTTTTTTTTTTTTTTTGGTACAAAGGATTGAACCCAGGGGCCTTAATCATTTATCCACATCCCCAGCCTTTTTTCAAAAAAAAATACTTTATTTAGAGACAGGGTCCTGGTGAGTTGCTTAGAGCCTTGCTAAGTTGCTAAGACTGGCTTTGAATTTGTGATCCTTCCTGCCTCAGCCTCCTGAGCCACTAGGATTATAAGCATGCACCACCATGCCCTGCCTGTTACTTAAATTTTTTATTGTTGCTGTTCTGACTGGATTGAGATGAAATCTCAATATAGTTTTAATTTGCATTTCTTTAACTGCTAGAGATGTTAAACATTTTTTCATATATTTGTTCATCATTTGTATGCCTTCTCCTGTGAAGTGACTGTTCAGTTCTTTTGCCCATTTATTGATTATTTGTTTTTTGGTGTTAAGTTTTTTGAGTTCTTTGTATATCCTGGAGATTAATGCTCTATCTAAGGTTCAGGTGGCTAAGAATTTCTCCCATTTGTAGGCTCTCTTCAAGCTCTTTATTGTTTCTTTTGCTGTGAAGAAACTTTTTAGTTTGATACCATCCCATTTATTGATTACTGACTTTACTTCATATGCTTTAGGAGTCTTGTTGAGGAAGTTGGTTCCTAAACTGACATGATGAAGTGTTGGGCCTACATTTTCTTCTAGTAAATGTAGGATTTCTGGTCTAATTCCTAGGTCTTTGATCCACTTTGAGTTGCGTTTTGTGCAGGGTGAGAGAAAGGAGGTTATATGGATTTCCAGTTCTCCCAGCACCATTTGTTGAAGAGGCTATCTTTTCTCCAATGTATGTTTATGGCACCTTTATCTAGTGTGAGATAACTGTATTTACATGGGTTTGTCTCTGTATCTTCTAATCTGTTCCAATGGTCTTCATGTCTGTTTTGGTAACAATACCATGCTGTTGGGGTTTTATTTTTTTGTTTTGTTTTGTTTTTATTATGTGCTGTAATATAATTTAAGGTCTGGTATTGTGATGCCTCCTGCTTCACTTTTCTCAGTAAGGATTGCTTTAACTATTCTGGGCCTCTTATTTTTACAATGAATTTCATGATTGCTTTTTATATTTCTAAAAAGAATTTCAATGGAATTTTAGTAGGAATTGCATTAAATCTTTATAGTGCTTTTGGTAGTATGGCCGTTTTGATAATATTTATTCTGCTTATCCAAGGGCTAGCATCACCCTGATTTCAAAACCAGACAAATGCACATTAAGGAAAGAAAACTTCAGGCTGATATCCCTGATGAACATAGATGCAAAAATTCTTAATAAAATACTAGCAAACCACATACAAAAACACATTAAAAGGATAATTCACCATGATTAAGTGGGGTTCATTTCAGGGATGCAAGGTTGGTTCAATATACAGAAATCAATAAATGTAAATGTACCATATCAATGAACATAAAGACAAGAATTACATGATTATCTGAGTAGATGCAGAAAAGTTACTTGACAAAATATAGCACCCATTCATGTTCAAAATACTAGAAAAACTAGGGATAGAAGGAACATACCTCAACATTGTAAAAGCTACATATGTTAAACCCAAGGCCATCATAATTCTAAATGGAGAAAACCTGAAAGCATTCCCTCTAAAACAAGAACAAGACAGGGGTGCCCTTTTTACCACTTCTACTTAACATAGCCCTTGAAATTTTAGCCAGAGCAATTAGGCAAAATAAAAATAATAATAAAGTGATACAAATAGGGGAAAAAAAAAGCTCAAACTATCCCTATTTGCTGATGACATGACCCTATAAGGCCCAAAAAACTCCACCAGAAAACTTGCAAAACTCACAAATTTAGCAAAGTAGCAAGATATAAAATTAACACCTATAAATCAATTGCAATTATGAATCAGCCAAAAGAGAAATTGGGAAAACTATCCCATTCACAATATCCTCAAAAAAAAAAAAAAAAATCCTGGGATCAATCTAACAAAAGAGGTGAAAGACCTATACAATGAAAACTACAGAATACTAAAGAAAAATTGAAGAAGACCATATTTCAATTCTTATGTGAATTTAACTAATGTTGTATACCTTGAACACATTTAAGTATTAACTGAGTCGCCATGAAAAATTAAAGTTTAGTTACCGGTATTCCATTAGTAACAAATACAAATAATTTGAGTGGAAAATAATATTTGTATTATCTGTTTTAAAACAGTCTTTACAAGGAAATAATGTAAGTAAAACTTAAATGGATATGTTTAATCTACCAGAAAATGTGCCAACAATTATAGAAATATTAAATTACAAATATTTGTGTTATGGTTTGGATGTGTGATGTGAGCTCATGTGTGAGACAATGCAAGAAGATTTAGAGAAGAAATCACTGGGCTTAACCCAATCAGTGAATTTATCCCTGGATGGGATTAACTGAGTGGTGACTGAAGACAGGTAGGGTGTGGCTGGAGGAGGTGGGTCATTGGGGGTGTGGCTTTGGGGTATATATTTTGTATCTGTCAACTGGAGTTTCTCTCTATGCTTTCTGATCATCATGTGAGCTGCTTCTCTCTGTCACACTCTTCCGCCACAATGTTCTGCCTCACATGGAGCCCAAGGAATGGAGTCAGCCTTCTATGGACTGAGACCTCTGAAACCATGAGCCCTCTGAATAAACTTTTCCTCTCCTAAAATTGTTCTTGTTGGGTCTTTAAGTCACAGCAGCAAGAAAAGTTAACTAAAACAACTTGCTATGCTACCAAAAGTCTTTTTATCTACCATTAAAGTAAATCCCATGGGAGCTATTAGTTGGCAGCAATTCTTAATCTAGTTTGAGATGCTTTATAAACTACAAAGCAATAAAATCGATTTCCTTGAAAATGTTACATAACTCGAACCATATAAGAGAATTATTCAATCTGAACGAGCAAAGTTTAATCTCCTAACCAAAATTTAAAACATTTTTATTAATATATGGCTATTAATGACATTCATCAAGCTCATTGTTGTGTGCTTAAGCAAGAAAATAACTTTGGAATAAGAGCATCATTGAATTTTTAAGAAATAGACAGCTGTGATATCACAGGTTCATATACTAACTCTACCTGTGTACGTTCTAGGTAAAAATTATTTGCTAACAAAAAGAATGATGATGAATGTAATGAGTGATAACATTTATTTTAGTTTTACTTTAAAACATTGACGTAATTCTTGATTCCTCCCTTTTCTCAGGCTACAGATTGACTCCATCAATAAGCCCTGACAATTTTACCTTTCAAGTATTTGGCTAATTTATGTACTCTTCTTCCTAAAAAATGCCAGGGCTCTACATCATTCTCTCTGTCTGCACTGGTTCAGTGGCCAAACAACTGATCTTTCTCATTCCTTTCCTCTAGCTAACAACATTCGCTTCCTCCCTCAGTCTTGTTACTGCTATGAGAGTAACCCTTTGAACAATAACATCAACAAGATAGCAGAATAGGAAGCTCTGGATCCTCCTTTCCCTACAAACATACTTATTCAGCAACAATTAACAGACAAACTAAACAAAAGGCTCCTGTATCCTGTGGCAGTGCATAACCAGACTCACTGAAGCCAACAGAAAGAATTGGTAAATCCTCTTGTTGGAAACCCTGTACTTGGGACAGTGCCATAAAGTCAGGAAGAGACCCCCAATCCCAGGAGAGGGAAGGAGTTTGTTCACATGTCCAGCCATACCCCAGATTTTCTTAAGAAGGTCACTGCAAGACTGGTTCTGCATTGCCAGTCTTAGATTTCTGGTGGACCTGCACAGTCTTGTATACAGGAGGAGAATGGAGATGGCAGCCTGGGTCAATAGGTAACTTTGATGCTCACCTGTACTCAGCACAGAACCAGGAAATGAAAATTTCAGCTCTCAGCTTCTCCCTGAGAAAGGAAAGAGTTAATTATATAACCCCAAGTTCTCTGAGGCTACCAAAAGAACTAGCATTTGTCTGTCAGTCTTTAGGATGAGTCCATTACAGTACAGCCATGCACAGGAGATTGGAGATAGTAGCTTCAACGAGTGGACACCGAGGCTCCCCCAACCCAGCTCAGCAGAGTGAGTAAACAAAAACCATACCTAGCTGCTTTTCTCTGGGAAGGGAAAGAGTTAGCAGATAACACAGAACTCTCTGGCCAAGCTGATGGGTTGTGAGTTTTCCTTTTACAAGTTCAGTTCATGAAGACTGAGAAAAATACCTCTTTTATTTAATGGGAAGAAGCCAACTCAGAGTCAAAAAGAAAGAAAGAAAGAACCAAGCAAAGATGCCCTCCCCCAAAAGTACAGAATAAATTTCCAGAAAACAATCCTAATGAAAGAGAGTTATGTAATTTATCTGACAAAAAAAAATTAAAAATAACTTGTAAGGATGCTCCCCAATGTCAAGAGAATGATGTAAGAATAAAGTGAGAATTTCAACAAAGCAATAAAAATTATTTCAAAATTATCAACCAGAAATCATAGAGCCAAATAATGCAATAACCAAACTGAATAATTCAGGAGAATAGATCAAGCAAAAGAAGGCATCCACAAAGGCTAAAAGAAAAGAAGAAAGAAGAGGAGGAAGAGGAGAAGGAGAAGAAGTAGAAGAAGAAGAAAAAGGAAAAGGAGAAGGATGAAAAAGAATGCTGTGGACTAAATGTTTGTGTGCCTCCAAATTCATATCTTGAAATTCTAACCCATAATGTGATATTATTAAGAGTTGAGTCGTTGGGGAGATAATTAGCTCTTAAGAATGAAGTTTTCATAAATTAGATGAGTGCCCTTATAAAAAGGGAACCCAGAAACCCATCTTGTACCCTTTCTGCCTCATGAGGATGTGACAAGAAGAAAGCCACCCCTGAGCCAGGGAGCAGGCCCCAACTAGACACAAACCTACCAGAACCTTTATCCTGGACTGCTTAGACTCTATAACTGTAAGAAATAAATATTTGTTACTTAATCTGCCTATGATTTTTTAATGGCACTCCAAGCAGATTAGAACAAAGAGTAAAGAAAATTTAAGGGTTTTATGTGATATCATCAAGAAGCCTTCTATTTGCATTATGAAAATGACAGAAGAAAAAAGAAAGATCATAAACACAATTTATAGAAATAATGGCTGAAATTACCCAGATCTAAAGAAATGTACATCTATTTAAAAAAAAAAAACACCAAATAAGATGAACTTAAAGAAATCCACACTGGGAAACAGAATCAAATTACCAAAAATCAAAGATAAAGAAAAATTTGAAGAACCAAGGGAAATATGAGTAGTCATATAGGAAAAATTCCATAAGACTATCCACAGAATTTTCAGCAGGAACATTACAGCTAGAAAGGAGAAAAATAATATATTCAAAGTGCTAGGAAAACAACAAAGGCCCATCAATATTATACACAGCAGAAACAAAGGCAAGATAAAGACTTTACCAGACAACAAAAGCTGAGAGACTATATCACCACTAGATCTGTATTATGAGAAATGCTCAAGAGAATTTCACAAGTTGAAACAAAAGGCCACTAAACAGCAACTTGATATCATAATAAAGATGAAACTTAGTAAAGCTAAATATGTAGACAAATACAGAATATTATATTGTTGTAATGATGTGGATCAATCAATTTCAACTCTAGTGTAAAAGTTAAAAGAAAAAGTATTTAAAATAGCTCAAACTAAAAACAACTTTTAAAATTCACAATATATAAAGTGCATAGAGGGGAGGATTGGATTTAAGTTCTAATCAGCTTAAAATAGACCATTTTTACTGAAAGGTTTATGTAAGCTCAACCTAACCACAAAAACCTCAAAACCTAAAATTTACAGAGAAAGAGAGAGAGAGAGGAATAAAAGCAAAATGACACAAAAAAAGTTAACAAAACTTAAAAGAAGACAGAAAATTTTAGGAAGAAAAAGAGAACTCAAGGACTACCAGAAGAAAACAACCAACAAAATGGCAAGAGTAGTATGTTTCCCACCCATAACTACTATGAAATTTGCACCCAATCAAAAGAAATAGAATGCTGACTGGATAAATAAAACAACACCCACCTATATGCTATCTAAAAGAAATTCTACTTTTAAGGGCATACAAAGTGAAGGGATGGAATTTAAAAAAAAATGGTAAGCAAAAGAAAATAGGGATGACTATTCATATGTCAAAAGCTGTCATGGGACAAAGAAGGACATTTTATAATGGCAAAATATTCAATCCACCAAGAAGACAAAAGAATTATAAATATATACAAACCAAACATCCCAGCACCAAAATACACAAAGCAAACTGATGGGTGAGCATGTACTGTTATAGGATGCTGACTTTAGTTCTTTAGGATAAATTTGGATACTACTTTTTATTTAGAGTTCCTGATATAACCTATTTTAAAGGGAAAAAAAAGAAGGGAAGAAGAGACAACCCTACGGTAATAGGAGACTTCCATACCCTACTTACAATAACGGACAGAACAATCCAAAAGAAAATCATTAAGTAGAGAACATAATATAGAACAAATGAATCTAACAGACATACACAGAACAATCTACCCAGTGGTGACAGAATATACGTTCTTACCAGCTGCCTAAGGATCTATCTCCAAAAAGATCACTTTAGGTCTCAAAATAAGTCAACACATTTAAAAAGTATCTTTTCTGACCACAAAGGACTGAACCTAGAAAAGAATAGCAGAGTAAGCCAGAAAGTTCACAAATATTTGAAAATTAACACATTCTTCTTGTAAAACCAGTGGATGAAAGAAGAAATTAAAAAGAGAAATTAGCAAATATCACAAGACAAATGAAATTACAAAATAGCAAAACTTATGAGATGCAATAAAAGTAGTGCTGAGAGGGAGGTTCATATGGACAAATGTGTACGTTAAAACAAAAGAAAGATCTTAAATAAATAACGTTACATATCAAATGACTAGAGGTAGAAAAGTAAACTCATCCCAAAATAAGAAAGAGGATGGAAATAACAAATATTAAAATAAATGAAATAAAAATAGAAAAAAAAATCAACAAAACTAAGATTTACTTTTTAAGGGAAAAAATATAAACCTTCAATAAGGTTAAGAAAACAGAAAAGATCAAATAAAATTGAAGATGAAAACAAGCTTAAAACTGATACTGCAGAAACAAAAGATAATAAAAAACTACTATGAACAATTTTATAAGCCAACAAATTAGATAATCTGGAAAAAATGGATAAATGCCTAAAACATAACATACTAAAATATTTAGTATATTATGTTAGTCATTAAGATATACATTATATATATATATATATATTATTGGCTGGGGGTTGTGGCTCAGTGGTAGAGTGCTTTCCTAGCATGTGTGAAGCACTGGGTTTGATTCTCAGCACCACATGTGAATAAATGAATGAAATAAAGGTCCATTAACGTCTAAAAAATATTTTTTAAAGATATATATTAGTCATTAAGATATATAGTCTGAACAGATCTGTTAAGTAGAGCAGAGATTGAATCTTTATTCAAAAACTCCCCAAAAAGGAAAGCCCAGCATTTGATAGCTTTGCTAATGAATTTGACCAAACATTTAAAGAATTGATACCAGCCCTTCTCAAATTCTTCCAAAAATTGAAGGTTTCTTAGGTTTTTCTAAAATATATGCATAAGATATCTCCCCCACCCCTCACACATATACCACACATCATGTCATCTTCAACACACAATTTTGAAGGTCAGCATTCTCTTAATAACAAAGCCAGACAAGGACACTACAAGAAAATTATAGGCCAATATTCCTAATAAATATAGATACAAAAGTCCTCAACAATATAGTAAAATGAATTCAATAGCATATAAGAATTATACACCAACACCAAGTAGGATCTGTCACTGGGATGCAAGGATGGTTCAACATATGAAAACCAACTAATGTGATATACTATATATTAACAGGATTGTCTCTGTAGATGCAGAAATGCACTTGACAAAATTCAGTGCCATCATCCATCAATGTCTGAATACAATTCCTTCCCAGCAGCACACAGGTCTTTCTCTAATATAGTTATGTAAGCTATCACATATGTTGACATGCAGTTATTATATTATTATATTAATATATTTTTAGCATTTGTAGGTTTATTTTGATAGCTCCCTTTCTGCCAATATTAATTTTTGTGTTCTTGCTTTTTTCTTGATTAGACTTGTTTATTTTTATCAAATTTTAGCTGTATTATTTCTTCTCTATTTCATTTATTTCTGCTCCTACTCTTATTTTTTCTTCCTACTTCATAATTTGAAATTAATGAGATTGTTATTCTAGCTTCTTTCTGGTACTAGTACTTTAAGTTATAAATGTTCATCTGAGTACTATTTCATCCCAGAGGTCCTGATATTTTAAGCTTGTATTGTCACTTACTTCAAACACTTTTTATTTATGTTTCTTGGGATTTCTTCCTTGACCTCCAAGATATTTATAAGTGTGCCATTTAATTTTGAAATAGTTAATACGTGGGGCTGGTGTTGTATATATCTTAAGATGATTGATCTCTAATGCAATAAGTCATGCAAGAAACACAGTCTGCATGATTTCAAATTTAAAAAAAAAGTGATGGGAAAAAAGAAATTTTGTATATATATTACTTAAATATTTTGTGAAGCATTGTTTAATCTTTTTGTTTCTTTTTAACTTTATGTAATGGAAGAGAAGATGTTTTTCATTCTATTTTTTGGTTTTCAACCAAATTATTATATTTTTTTAAATATGAATGAATTCTTGATTATATTCAGGGGATGTTCGATATTATTGTAGGTTTTCAATGAAGATCTTTAATATTATTATTCACTATATGAAACACATATTTAGTTTTAAAATTCTAATTAAGACAATATGTTTGTATTTGACAAAATAATAACTTTTTAGGCTTTTCACAAGAAAGAGAAAATGAATTGCAGCCATCAAATATGGCCACATTTCTTTGGAGGATCTAAAACCATATGTTCAATGTTTCATTTCAGTTTCTATATGAGATTGCATATGTCACTCTATCATGCATTTTTGTTAACCTATAAGTCACTTTCTTAGAGAAATTTGGAATAAAATGGTCCGTCATGAAAAGTCAAAAAATAAAATAAAATACTTAGGAATAAATTTAACCAAGGAGGTAAAAGATCTGTATGATAAAAACAATAAAACACGGATGAAAGAGATTGAAGAAGACACAAATATGTGGGATCTATATCTATATTCATTGACTGGTATAATTAATATGGTTTAAAAGTCCATACAACTCAAAGTGATCTACAAATTCAATGGAATCTTTAACAAAATTTCAATGGTATTTTCACATAACTAGAAAAAGCCATCCAAATGAAACTATTAGAACTCAAAATGGAACTCAAAAAGACTCCAGATGGCCAAAGCAATCTTGAGCAAGAAGAACAAAGCTATATGCATCACACTTCCTGATTTCAAAATACATTACAAAGCTATGGTAAACAAAGTTATGTTTCTGGCATAAACACAAATATAGAGACCAATGGAACAGAATGAACATCACAGAGATATATTCACACCTTAAAAGCAAATGATCTTTAATAAAGATTATATCACAGAGAGTGAGCATTGGTCTGAGAGGCAACTTTTTGGATATGATCCCAAAAGCACAGTCAACAAAAGTAAAAATAGACAAGTGGGATAACATCAAAGTATAAAGCTTCTGCATAGGAAAGGAAACAATCAATGGAGCAAAGTGACATCCCACAGAATGTGAGAAAATATGTGGCCACCATATATTTGTTAAGGATTTAACAAATTAAAATACATAAGGAACACTAACTATTCAATAGGAAGAAGACAAATAACCCAAATTTTTTTAGGTGGGCAAAGGACCTGGATGGACATTTCTCCAAAAAGACGTACAAATGGCCAATAGGCTAGTGGAAAAATGATCAGTTATTAATAATAGGGATATACAAATGGAAACACAGTGACCTATCGCCTCACACCTGTTAGAATGGCAAATATTAAAAAAAAAAAAAGGATACAAGTGTTGGGATGGTTGTGGAGAAGTCAGAATTCTAGTACACTATTGGTGGGAATGGAAAATGGTGCATCCTCTGTGGAAAACAGCATGGAGATTCCTCAAATAATTAAAAATATAACTACCATATGATCTAGCAATTCAACTTCTGGGCATTCATCCAAATCATTGAAATCAGGACTGAAGGAGATATTATCAGCCCCATGCTCACGACAGCATTAGTCACATGTAGCCAAACATGGAAACAACACAAATGTCCATTTGACAGATGACTGAATAAAGAAAATGTGGTATACACATACAATGGAATATTGTTCAGCTTTTTAAAAAGAAAGAGAGTCTGGAATAAGCTTGAGGGCATTATGCTAAGTGAAATAAGCCAGTCACAGAGAGAAAAATACCGCCTAAGTTGACCCATTTGAGGTATTTAAAATAGTCAAATTCATAGAATCAAAGAGTAGAATACTGGCTGCCAGAGGCTGGGAGGAGGCAGATTGTACAGTTACCAATCAGAAGGCATAAAGTTTCAGTACAAGAAGGAAAAAAATAAGCTCTCTTCTAGAATAGTGTCGCTATAGATAACAATAATGTATACTACATTTAAAATGTTAACAGGTAGATCTCATGTTAAGTATTTCTACCACAACAAATTTTTAAACATATTCTTTTTAAAATTATAATTAATCATATTAATTGTACAGATTAATTGGTTTCACTGTGACATTTCCCTACGTGTATATATAATGCTTAATTATACCCACCCTCCCCATGACCCTCTCTTGCCCTTCCTTCCCGCCACCTAATTTTCTTCCTTGATAGTCTGTCTTTATAAAAATATATTCTTAAAGGCAAAAATAAATAAATAAAAAGAAAAAGACTTATTAAATTAAAACTCCACTGTTTAAATCGTTTTGATGACTTCCCGTTGCACCTAGGATGAGACACAAACTTCATCCCAGGACTTCCTTTCCTGCCCCAGCCCATCCCCGCTAGCCCATCTTGAGACCTCAGCTCCTCCTCTTGCCCATTTTCCTCTTGCCACCCTGGTATTTTTTATCTTCTGGTAACACGTTAAAACATGCTACTGCCTCTGTCCGGAATGTTCTTCCTGCAGCCTTTCTCATGTCTGTCTCACTCTACTAATTTCTCCTCAATTTCCACTCCTCAGTAAGCCTTTCCTGGCTATTCTTGAACCCTACTTGCACCCACCTCTAACCCCCCCCCAAAAAAAAATCTCCTTTTTTTTAAATAACACAAAGTTTCAATTTTTTTCACTCCTTCGTGTTCATTATAAGTCATTATAGCTTCGCTTATATTCATTCCTCTCATCCTGGACCACAGGCTGATGGATCAGCCTCTATCTGGATCATTGCCCGTCTCATAGTTGAGAAAAAGGAGAAACAGTAAACCACAAACTCAGTCTAAAAGTGACTGTCTGGAAATGACGCATGCTACTTCTGCTTAGACTTCAATAACTAGAGGACATCTCATGGACCAACCTGACATCTGTGGTATAGGGAAGTATACTCTCTTCCTCTGCTAGCATTCAGGAACAATAATTCAATTTAGCACATGTGCTGATCCAATCAGGACATATGTTGTTCTTTATCCTGGTACATAGCCTATCATACATATCTGCTTCTCTCTCAGGATATATATGCTACTGCATAGGGACAAGAAGCTATGGGGTCATTGACTAGAACTGAATTGTTGACTTTCTAAAATTTCTTCTTCCCTGCATCCCATCACAGGACCAATCCATCACGGGTTCTTGGCCTGCTATAGGATCAGGCTTCGGTCAGGCTTGACAAAGGAAGAACAGACATGGGATGCCTCCTTTTACCCTGGTAGCAGCTGTAACCCATAAAATCTTGCTGATCTCTCATTTTCATATCAAAATCTTAGCTTTGGCTTTCATACTTCCTATATCAATTCAAAATTATTTTATAGACTTATTATTTATTTACTTATATTCTTAAATATTTATTTTTTAGTTCTAGGTGGACACAATACCTTTATTTGATTTGATTTGATTTTAATATTTATTTAGCTATAGATTAACACACAGTGTCTTTATTTATTTTTTATGTGGTGCTGAGGATTGAACCCAGGGCCTCACTAATGTGAAGCATGCGTTTTACCACTGAGCAATAGCCCCAGCCCCCCTTTATTTTATTTTTATATGGTGCTGAGGAGCGAACCCAGTGCCTCATGTCTGCTAAATGAGTGCTCTACCTCTGAGCCACAACCTCAGCCCACACTTATTTATTGATGTTTTTTGGTCTGTCTTCACTAGAGTATAAGTTCTACTGAGAAGAAATCATGTCTGTCTTGTTCACTGCTGTGTCCCCAGGACTTAGCCTAGGGCTGGCCATTCAGTAGGAGTTAGGTAAATATAGGTTGAATGAATGCTTATAGCAAAACCACAACCATCCCTTGATTTCAAAGGTGATCTGTGAAAATTTTTATTTTATCCTCTAGACTACAGAATGAAACTGAGAAATTCAAATATTCTTTTATGTAATTTAACCAAATTGTTGCTCTGACAGACAATGATGGCTCATAAAAATGAGATGCACTTCACACAGGAAGCCTTTTATCAATTCCTCCTTGTGAGTGTGAAAAGAACAGTGTGTTCTGCCTGGGGTCGGCCACTGACAGCAAGAGAGACAGGTTAAAGGGATGCTTAGTTAATGGCCCCTGCCCAGACGAAGACCCGGATGAGATGGTACAGTTATCATACTGGACAGTGATGTTGGTGATGATGATGACAGCAATATTTGTGGAGCCACATTGGCCACGTGCCAGACACTGTTTTAAGTGCTTTGAATATATTAACTCCTTTAATCTTGACAACAACATTAGTGCTATCTCTGTTTCACAGATGAAAAATTCCAAAGCTTAAGGTAAAAGTTAAGCAACTTACAAAAGGTGACACAATTCAGAAGTGTGAGAGCTGAGATTTAATCCTATACACTTTCATCCTAGATGCCCATATTTATTTCTAAGCATATAAAAATATTTTAAGACATATCAGAGAAAAAAATGTTCCTTATTTGGTATTGAGGATAAAATGATAAAACAGTAACCACCAGGCCTTTATAACCTAAAGGGACATTTCTCCTCATGTAGCAAATCCAAGTCAGTTTGATCCCAATAATAAAGTTGTTGGATTTATTTTTTTTTAATGAAAAAGGTAAGAATAAGACTTTCCTTATTTGTCCCAGAAAAGCAGAAAACACAGAAACAGACCAAAATAAAAAATCATAAACCTAGAATAAAGAAAACTGGTAAGAGAGGTAGGAGGAAAGACTGCTACTAATATGTGAGTCAATTTCTAGAGCAGGCAGGCAGAAATTTGCAAAAATTTTTTCCCTCTTTTTGCAGTGCTGAGAATCAAGCCCAGGACCCAACATGTGCAAGCTTGTTTCTAACACTGAGAAACATCCCCAGATTTTGCAAAACATTTTTGAAAAAAATAATAATGCTCTTGGCAAATATTTTATAGTTAAAGGAATATGGCTTCAAAAATTACTCTATATTAGTTTCCTGTGACTTCTGTAACAAATTATTGCAAATTTGTGGTTTAAAACAACAGAAATTTTATTCACTACAGTTCGGGAGGCCAGCACTCTGAATTAGTACCACTAGACAAAAACCCAGGTGTGGGCATAGTGGTATGCCCTCTAGAGATTCTGGTGGAAAATCCATCCCTCACCTCTTTCAGCTTCTGGTGGCTGCCAGCACTCCTTGACTTGTGGCCACCTTACGCCAGTCTTCAAGGTCAGTGTCTTGAAATCTCTCTGTGCTCTTTTTCACATGACCTTCTTCTCTGTGTGCATAAAACTCTCTCTGCCCTCACCTTATAAGGATGGAGATAATGGCAATTAGGGCCCACATAGATAATCCTGAATAATCTCTCCCTTTCACAATCCTTACTTAATCTCTTCTGCAGGGAACTTTTTTCCAAATAAAGTAATATACCTGGGGTTTCAAGGACTAGGATTTGATATCATTGGAGAGTCATATTTTAGCCTACTATAAGTGTCAAGAGCTTTGATGAAGGGGATTGATGATTCACAAGAAGACCGTAGAATCTCTGGACAACCAGTGGAATTTAACTCAAGGAAGGGAACTCTCCTAGACCGGGAGACAAATCATACTTGTCTAAATGTTTTTCTAAATGTTTTAATGATGAGGTAATTGGAAATCAAATCCCATATTTACTATAGTTAACACATGAAAATTTTGCCTAATTTAATTTTATTGGGAACTGTATCTATTTATATAATATGGGTTTAATAATCCCTCATTTTTATAGAATTCTAAGTAGAAGTGCCTATCTAAATACAATTGTAGAGGACAAGAAGGAGAAAGCTTTTCTTTCCCACTGAAGTGTATAAAGATTCCAGGGAAATATTCTGATGGACAGCCCACACAGGCAGGAGGATTAGCAGGCTCAGATTGCAAGAGAAAGAATCCTCAGATCAAGGAACTGGCTACCACTAAAAGAAAGGTTGAAGGTATGCTGGGTCTCCACCAGTCCATACACACCTGTGATCACTAACCCTTATACACACATACATACACAGGGAAAAGGATAGCACTCACTCCTCCCCCAAGGGGAACAATACAAGCTGTGTCTTATTTCTGTCATGAATTCAAGATTACAAGTTCACATGGAATTTTGGACCCTAACATGTCTCTTCTTGATCCTGTACCTTTGAGCCAAGTGTCCAGTGGTTGAAAATATGGGTCTAAAAAAATTTTCTGCTCTCAAATCATAGCTCTTAACACACTCTTAACAGTGTGTGCTTTGGGACAGGTTATACAACTTCCCCATGTCTCAGTCTCCTAATAGGTAAAGTGGGTATAATGACAGTGTCCATTTTATAAAGTTGTTTTAAGCATTTTACAAGATAAAATACTGTATGACATTGCTGGTGGGACTGCAAACTGGTGCAACCACTCTGGAAAGTAGTATAGAGATTCCTCAGAAAACTTGGAATGGAACCACACCATTTGGCCCAATTATTCCACTCCTCAGTTTATACACAAAGGACTTAAAATCAGCATACTACAGTGATGCACCCACATCAATGTTTCTAGCAGCTCAATTCACAATAGCTAAATTATGGAACCAACCCGGTGTCCTTCAACAGATGAATGGAGAAAGAAAATGTGTCACATATACACAATGGAATATTATTCAGCTTTAAAGAAGAACAAAATTATGGCATTTGCAGGTAAATGGATAGAGCTGGAGAATATCATGCTGAGCAAAACAAGCCAAACCCAAAACACCAAAGGCCGAATGTTTTCTCTGATATTGGATGTTAAAACATAATGGGAGTGAGGGAAGAATGAAGGAACTTTGGATTGTTCAGAGGGGAGTGAGGGTGGGGGAGAGGGTGTAAGGATGGATGTCGGGAGCTGCCACAAAGGAACCGAGATTCCCTTGGTTTTGAATGATGAGAGTGTGGAGATGGACTGTGTGTGTGAACTATGAGCATTGAGCACACAAGGTGGACATTGAGCACATAAGTTAGCCATGCGCTGTGTGTGTGAACTATGAGCATTGAGCACACAAGGTGGACTGAACCAACGTTGCAACCTCTCTCTTTGGGTGAGCAACATATGCGTCCTTTTGTTTACTCTACCTATGATCCCCACACACCACGTGGGCGTGGCCTTCCTAGATATCAGTCAACCTGCTGACAGCCAGACATCACAAAGCTAGACTCAACTGCCTGAAACCTGACCCCTTCCTCATTTGAATGACTTCTCCCCAATAAAAGGGTTCAGCATGCGCTCCTCATTCTCTTTCTTGCCTGCCTGGCCCCTGCCTTGTGGGAGCTGCAGCTGAGGAAAGGTACTTTCTATGTCTGTGTCTTTATTTAGTCCCCAAATTCACTTGGAGTGACCCTGATCTGTTTAGTCCTGTGATGCAACAGATGGGAAGGACGGTGGAATGAGATGGACATTATTACCCTATATACATATATGATCGCACTACCAGTGTGACTCTACATCATGTTCAGCCAGAGGAAGGAGAAGTTGTGTTCCATTGTGTGCAATGTATCAAAATGCATTGTACTGTCATGTATAACCCATTAGAAAAATTCAAAAAATTAAATATTGTATGAAATGCACAAAGTAAACATTTAATTAGTGATAATTGCTTAAATAGTTATGTCTATTACTTTAGATACTAGAAATATATCATTACACAAATGAAGCAAAACCCCTGCCCTTATAAAACTTATATTTTAGCAGAAAAAAATTAAAAAGGCACATTTTAAAAATCTTTCTTAACCATTTCTGACTCAGCTAATAAACTTTAGAATGAAGATTTTTTTCTCTTTTTGCACTCACGTAGCTTTTATTAAGTATTTTTAAATGAAATGAAGCCCTGTGTACCAACTTGAAATGTTATGCACGATAATTAATTAAAAAGAGAAAGAAGCAGCACCGTATATATAGGGGTAAGCCCTGACTAGGTTAAATAAACTGTCTGCATTAAAGTGTCAGAGAAGACATACCAACTGCTAATACTTACTTCTAGAAAGGAGAATGGAGGAAAACTTTCACTTTTTACTCTATTTTTTTATGGGCAATAATAATGCTTTCATGAAAAAAGATTTATAAGGCTCTATGGCAGGAGGGCATGGAGGCAGAGAGGCAGACCAGTGGTAGGAAGCTGCTGATACACTGGCAAGGGAAACTCCGCAGCCAAACTACACCTCCAACTCAGCAGAGGGACAGTGCACCTTGCTGCACACACAAGTCCCACTCAAGCTTCAACAAATATTTTAACACATAGAATAAGGGAGACAAAAACTCCAAATCAACAACTATCCCCCAAGTGGGAATGACTACAAGGGGACATCAGATCTCAGTCTTGGACATCATCTACTATAGCAAAATCAGGAAAGGTTCCAAAACAATGGCTCCAAAAAACCCATAGCATTATAGCAGCTCTGCAGCAGCACGGAGAGGCATTGACAATTGAAACCAACACATGAATTATACAAGAGACAGCAATAGCACAAGACTTATTACAAAAGAGACAACTACACTCCAAAGCACATCGTCACAAAAGAGGAATAGGAATCCATCTCAACTGTCTACCTACTAAAGAACAGATTGGTAAATTCCAAGCATTCGTACTTATGAATAAAGATGCTATGTGTGGACGTAAGTTTCCGACTCATTTGAGTAAATATGAAGGAATGCAATTATGGGATCATATGGTAAAAGTACATTTAGTTCTTATGTTGTTGTTTTGCTGGGAGTTTGTTTGTTGTAAGAAACTGTCAAACTGTCTTCCAGAGGGGCTGAACCATTTGGGATGCAAACACCACACACACACACACACACACACACACACACACACACACGATGAATGAAATATCGGTTGCTCCACATCCTCACCAGCCTTCAGTGCTTTCAGTGTTTGGGATTTGGGCCTTTCTAAAGTGTGCACCAGTAGCTCATTGTTTTAATTTGATTGAATATAACTTCTTGGGCTTGCTTGCCATCTGCCTTTGTTAAATAGTTTTAAATCAATTTTCATGAGATACATCAATCTGTAGTTTTCTGCTAATGATAGTTCCTGTTTCTCCACATTCTTTCCAGTATTTTTTATTTTTTGTCTTTTTGATAATAGTCCTTCTAACTGGTGGACATGCATATAAAAATTCTCAACAAAATACTACAAATGAAATCCAACAGATTCTCTCTTACTTCTCAGGTGAGTCTGAGCAAAATGTGTTTTTCGTGGAATTAGTCCATTTCATCTAGGTTATCAGATACGTGAACACAGACTTGTTCCCAATATTCCCTTATTATTCTTTTAATGAACACACACTCTGTGATGATGTCTCATCTTTCATTTTCTAATATTACTAATTTTGTTTTCTCTCTTTTTTCTTAGGGACTTATTACCTGGCTATGGACTTATCAATTTTATTGAATTTTTTCAAAGAACCAACTTTTGATTTAGTTATTTTCTCCTATGACTTCCTATTTTCAATTCAGCAATTTATGCTCCAATTTTCAGTATTTATTTTCTTCTGCTTACATTGGATTTAATTTTCTGTTTCCTAAGGTAGAAGCTTACATGATTTATTTTGTACCTTTCTTCTTTCCTGATATATATATATATCATCTCCCTCTGGACACATTCACTATATCCCACAAATTTTGACAAGTTGTGCTTTCATTTTTATTTAGTTTAAAATTTTCTTAATTTCTCTTTAAATTTCTTCTGTTATTCATGCTATTTAGAAATGTGTTGTTTAATCTTCAAGTAAATGAGTAGTTTCCAACTATCTTCCTGTTACTGATTTTTAGTTAAATCCATTATAGTCTGGGAGCAGACACCATTTGTTTCTCTTCTTTTAAATTTATTAAAGTATGTTTTATAGCTCAGAATATGATCTATCTTGGCAAATATTCCACAAAAGCTTGAGAAGAATGTATATTCAGTTGTTCTAGAATGAAGTCCTATGTAGATATCTATCATATCAGGTTGATTGGTGATGTTGAGTTTAAGTATGTCCTTTCTGATCTTCTGCCTGCTGGATCTGCCCATTTCTGATAGAGAGGTGCTGGTTTACAACTATTCACAGAGTCATCTATCTTCCCTTGCAATTCTGACCATTTTTGCACATGCACATTAAGGATTGTTCTCTTCTTGGAGTATTGACTGTCTTATCATTATGTAATACTCCCTTTATCCCTGATAATTTTCCTTGCTTTTAAGTTTTCTCCATCTGAAAATAATGTAGCTGCTCGTACTCTCTATTAGCCTGTCCGTCCCTTTACTTTAAATCTATGTGTGTCTTTATATTTAAAGCAGGTTTCTTGTAGCCAACATATAATTGAGTCTTGTTTTTTAATCCACTCTGATAATTTGCTATTTCACATGTATATCATGGATGTTTAAGGTGGTTGCTGATATAGGTGGATTGATATATACCATATTTACTGTTTCCTATTTGTTACCCTTGTGTTTTATTCCTATTTGCGTTTTTTAACTTTCTAAAGTGTTAGACATAGTTTCCAATATATATTTAGAACTAATGCAAATCCACTTTCAAATAACATTATCCCACCACACAGGTGTTCCAAGTACCATATAATAACAAATAATCCTAATTCCATCCTACCATTCATTTTTTGCATCATTGCTGTCCTTCATTTTCTTCAATGTGCAAACATCTATCTGCAACTACATTGTTGCTATTATCATTTTGAACACCCCAGCCCTTTCCTTCTTTTTTTCTTTCTGTTCTTCAGATTAAATGATTTCTATTGATCTCATTTCAAGTTTGCTGAATTTTTCATCTACCAATACAGATCTGCAATTTATCTCCCTCTAATGACTTTTTTAAAAAAATTTTAGTTGTTTAACTAATCAGTAACAGAATTCCCAGGTTTTTTTTATTTCTGTTTTTATTGAGATTCTTTATTTGATGAGTCATTGAAAGTGTCAATATTGAAAGTATAAGTACTATCACGCATTCATTTAATTCCCTACACTTATATATAGTAACAGCTTTGAAATATTTGTGAGATAAGTACAATGTCTTGACCACTTAAGAAGCTCTGTTGGACAAATAAAAATATTTTAAAAAAGAAGCTATGTCAATTGACTACTTTTGGAGGGGGTGGTAATTGGGGATCGAACCCAGGGGCACTTAACCACTAAGCCACATCCCCAGCCCCTTTTTATATTTTTTTATTTTGAGTCAAGGTCTTGCTAAGGTACTTAGTGCCTCACTAAGTTGCTGAGACAGGCTTTGAATTTAGCAATCCTCCTGCCTCAGCCTCCAGAGTTGTGGGATTATAGGCGTGTGCCACCATGCCCAGCTCCATTGACTACTTTTGATTCTTGTGTATCAGACATATTTTTCAGTTATTTTGCATGATACAAATTTTTAAGTAATGTTTAAAATTATACACTAGAACAAGTCTGGACTCTTGTCCCTCTTTTCAGGGTTTATTGTCATAGATAGCCTTTATTTCTTTGTTTTGTGACTCACCTGGACTTCTTCTGTCTTTACTATGTTGTAGAGCCATTAGTGCTTCCACTCAGGTACTTTTTTGAAGCCTTATTTTTATTTTTAAGCCTGGTTAATAAGGGTTTTCCTGTTGCAAAACAATTTACTGGTCAGCCAATGATTGGTCAGAGGTTGTGCTCAAACACTAAGCCAACAAGACTCCCACATTTTGCCAATGGATCTGTGTGAGAGTTTGGGTAACGCATTCAATTGCACACAATTTACAAGTTTTTCCCAGCTTTCATTTTCTGCTGTACCCTCTCATTTATTCTCTGTGTTACATTAAGCCAGAGACATGTGGACAGGAAGTACCATCTCTATTCTTTCCAGAGCATATACAAACATTTGTATATATCCATAGCCTTCTGTCTCTTTAGGACAATAGGGGAACTTAGCACCATTGAATGTGGCTGTCCCAGTCCCCAAGTATTTCTGATAAATTTGTGGCTAGTCTGTTAGTATGATACTTACACAAACTAAGATCCTGGCCTCAGATTATCTGCAGGGTTGGCCTTCCTATTTCATTTCTTATTGAGACTAATGTTTCCTATTGAGGCTAATGTTTCTGAAAATGCTCATTGTCTTCAGGTTTCTTTACTGCACCAAACTGAGCCAGCCTCACCCAACAGCAAAATTGCTGCTGGTCCTCATTGTTATCCCACCCTGACAGAGCTAACTGTACTGTTAGATTCTGGGAGAAGGGTAGGATAAGAGCAGACCCTGGCTAATGTGCCACAAACTCTGACTATTCTCACATAACTATCAGTAGTTTTTCTTGAATAACTATTCTCAAGTTTTTGTGCTACTTTGGTGGATTTCCAATGTTTAAATGTCTTGAGATTTTTGTCACAATTTAACAAACTCCTAACTGCCATTTTTACAATACTATGACTTGTGTGCTTGTTTTTTCTTAGATTTACTATATAATTTTATTTAAATCTTGCACTTCTAGTATTAGGTAATAAAAAAATATGGTTTAAAGGGTTTTCAACCTATTTTAAAAATAAAATGTCAGAGGGCTGGAGTTGTGGTTCAGTGGTAGAGTGCTTGTCTCGCATGCCTGGGGCACTGGGTTCAATCTTTAACACCACATAAGTAAATAAAATAAAAATACTATGCCCATCAACAACTAAAAAAAGAAGTATTTAAAAAATAAAATGTCAGAGATACATATGATCAGTAAATTATTTGTATATATAAAGAATCCCATAAGTTGATAAGAAAAACAAAAATAACTCGATTTACAAAAAAGATTTCCAGTATTCAATATATATATCAAAAATTCTCAATCTCATTAGTAATCCAAGGAATACAAATTTATATCACAGTAGATTTCACTATCTACCCCATAGACTGAGGTAGAATTAGTACAATTTTAGGATAGTTTTTTCCCCCATATTTTTATTGGTGCATTATAGTTATATATAATGGTAGAATTTATTGTAATAAATTCATACATACACACAATATAACAATGTAGGTTGGCCTATATCATTCCCTAGTATTTCTCCTTTCCCTCCACTCCTCCCTCCTCATCCCTTTCCTCTACTGCCCTGCCTTTGATTGTCATGAGATCCCTTCTGCCCACCTTTCTTTTCCTTTTTCCTCTCTAGCTTCCATATATGAGAGAAAACGTATGACTCTTAACTTTCTGCACTGGGCTTATTTCGTTTAACAATATTATCAAGTTCCATCCATTTTCCTGCAAATGACATAATTTCACTCTTCTTTATGGCTGAATAATAGTCCATTGTGTGTATATATAACACATTTTCTTTATCTTTCATCATTGATAGACACCTAGGTTGGTTTCATAGTTTAGCTTTTGCGAATTTTGCTGCTATAAACGTGGGTATGCATGTATCTCTGTAGTAAGATGACTTTAATTTTTTAGGTTAAATACTGAGGAGTGGTATAGCAGCAACAGTATAACAACAGTATAAAAGTATTTCTTTCCCCCTACAGCCTCTATAAAATTTATTATTTTTTGTATTCTTAATTGCTGTCATTCTAACTGGAGTGAGACAAAATCTCAGTGTGGTTTTGATTTGCATTTCCCTAATTACTATGTTGAACATTTCTTCATGTATTTCTTGGCCATTTGCATTTCTTCTTTTGAGAAGTGTCTGTTTAATTCATCTGCCCATCTATTAATTGCATCATTTGATTTGTTTGTTTGTTTGGTTTTTTTGGTGTTAAGTTTTTCTAATTCTTTTTGTATTATGGATACTAGTCAAAAAAAGTAGGTAGCTGGGAAGTTGAGGCAGGAATATTGTGAGTTCACAGACAGCCTCTGTAACTTAGAGAGGCCCTAAGCAACTTACTGAGAACCCATTTCTAAATAAGATATTTTTTAAAGGACTGGGTTCAATCCCTGGCACCAAAAAAAAAAAAAGAGAGAGAATAACTAGTAAAAACTTTTTCCCATTCTGTAGGTTCTCTCTTCACATTCTTACTGGTTTCCTTAGCTGTGCAGAGCTTTTTAATTTGATACCATCCAATTTATTAATTCTTGACATTATTTCTTGGGCTTTAGGAATTCTACTGAGAAAGTTATTGCCTGGCCTATATGTTAATGTCGACCCTACATTTTCTTAAAGGGTTTTCAACCTATTTGAAGTTCACTTTTGTGCAGGGTAAAAGATAAGGATCTAATCTTATTCTAGGATACAGTTTATCAAGTGAGTTTGAACCTATTTGGTCTTTCCACTTAAAGAATATGCCTTAAAAGGTTTTTTGCTACACTGGGACATATGTACAAGTAATCCACAGCAATTTTTTTCATTGTGACATAAGTCTATAAACAGTCCAAATTTCTACTGATAGTAGAGTATAAAAATAAAGTAAGTTATGTTCATATGACAGACTGACCTAGTCTGCAGCCACATACAGCCACACTGTGCATCTATTTCTTCACCTGGGTGGCAGTTTACATGTGTACTTATTGTCTAATTATTCATTGAACTGTAGATTTTGATGCACTTTCTGTACTCTGCTACAGTTGATAATTTTAAATTGGTTATATTTTTAAATGATGTCAAAAAAATTTAAATAGCACTAATATTAGTAATGAAAGACATTTCCAGAGATATTAATACCACCTATATGAACCAAAATCATTCATTCAGTGATGCAGACATATATTCAACAAAAATTAACACATTAGCCATTTTCAATGTTTCAGACATTAAACGTGGTCTCATGGAGGAGAGAGACAGAAAACACAGATTATGTCCTGGAAGGGATTATGATCTAGGGAGTGTGCAGGGCACTCATACACTTATCAAAGCTAGTAGAAAAGCACAAGTACTTCAAGAAAGACACTAAGTTCTCTTAGAAAAATTTCATCAAGTTTAGGATTCATGGAAGACTTACAGCTGGCTGGGACAGGCTGCAAGGGAGAGGACATTAAAAATGTAAATACTCTTCCCATAGGAAAGATTCTTCAAATAACCTAGGAAGCCAGGTACAGAAATGACAGAAAAGAGACTGGAGAGGGAGATGGACACTGCCTAGGCACCAAGTGAGGAAGTTAATGGTCCTTTATCTGAAATCCAGGGAAACCACTGAAGGATTTGAAGATGGGATGGGATGGTATTAGTTTCCTAAATTTCCACAAAGCTGGTATCCTAAAACAACCGAAATTTCTTCTCTCACAGATCTGGAGACCAGGAGGTCAGTGTCAGCAGGGTTGGTTCCTTTTGGAAGCTTTAAGGGAGAATTCATTCCATGCCTATCTTCTAGATTCTGGTGAGTGCCAGGAATACTTGGAATTTCTTAGCTTGTAAGCACATTACCTCCAACCTTGGCATCCATCTTCACATAGCCTTCTTCCCTCTGTGTATCTCTATATTCAAACCTCCCTTCTCTTATGGGGACATCAGTCACTGGATTTAAAGTCCAACCTAATTCTGGGATGATTTTATCTTAGATCTTCAACTTAATTACATCTATTATGACCCTTATTCCAAATAAGTCATATCCTGAGGTTCTATGCAGACATATCTTTTGGGAAATTGCTATTTAACTTACCACAGGTGTATTCAGATAGAATGGTATGATCAAATTTGGAGGTAAAGGCAACTAAGCATGCTTCCCACAGAAATACACACAAAGTTCAAAAAGACCCATTTGGCTCAGTATCCACTCAGGATATTATAATTTGCAACTGGTAACAGTATAAAGGTTAAGCCCTAGGGGACTTATCAAAAATATTACTGCATCTTAGAATAGTAAACTATGCAAATGTTAAAAAAGAGTAAGGTAGATCAGATGAACTGACATTACAAGATGACAGTGAAATACTGAGCAATGAAATTTAGGTGACAAACGGGGTGTGAGTGTGATCTAATATGTGATATAAAGAAACAAGCTAGAAAGAGATTCATAATCATTAATGATACTTCCCTCATGATATTAAGTCTAGGGGAGGACTAAAGTGGAGAAAACTCTTTTATTTTATGGACTAATGTATTTTTTAAATATTTTAAATGCCCATGAATTACATTTATAAATTTTAAATGTATACATATTTCCTTTTGAAATAAACTATGTGCTTAGGAGGGAAAAAATAGATCAGTTAGGGAGAAGGTGCCCTCTACCTTAACGTGACTTCAAAAATGAAATTACTACAGTGAAATTTAAACATAAGAAGCTAAGAAGCCACATTTTCAAATTCTATAACATATCAATGCCATATATTAAATAGCCTCTGGCAGTTAAAGAGATATTTTCAAGAATATTCTAACAACAGATTAATTTACAGAAAATAAAACATTGACCATCTGCCATTACACTGCTGATTTGGCTGGGCTGGACAGCGGGTTTCAGGCTGAGGCAAGTGATTACAAGAGCCTTACAATTCTAGCTCTGAATCACCATGACAACATGAACATATAATTATATACATGCATTGGAAGAAAACCAAAGAATGAGAAATACAAAAGCATGTGGGGATAATTTTTTGGGGGGGGTTCTGTAAAGGAAAACATAGAAAAGAATGATTTTTTAAATGTTTCTTACAAAAGAACACCATGTTTGTGAAAATAGCTAATTAAATGGATTTAAGTGTAACATAACTTAAACACCATGACCATTTCCATCTTTCAGCCCTCTTGATTTATCAAAGCTTTCAATAGCACACTCAGGAGCATTCAAACAAAACTAAATAGCAATAAAGCTTTTCTAAGCTTCCCATAATTTGAGTGACAATTTATATAATTACAAGTATTTGACAACTTTTTTATCATTTCTAAATGATTATGAATATCTGCAAGTTTAGAAGATTATATTTTGAAATGCATTTATATACAAACCTGCCATAAGAAAAGCAAAATAAATTAAGCTATTACTATGTTTAGACTGTTGGTTTATAATATGATATATATGAAATAAGAATTTTCAAATAAAACTAAAGGAAGGGGTTAGTTATTGGATCAAAACACTAGTAGAAGCAGCCTAATTCACTTTTGTTAGTGGTTCAGATCTCACTAAATAGAATCATGTAATTAGTCTCATCTGCACTGAAGAGATATGGAAAGAATCTTTTAAAAATATATAGAGAGATGTATGCCGACATTCAAGAATAAGGAGAGGGTAGAAATGATCAAGTGCACCCAACGCAAGAATTAACCCTCTAGAACTAAGGAGACTAAGTAAATCTACCAGTCCTTAAAGGTTAGGGAAGCTTCTTTGTTCAACATTAAACAAGAATTTAACAGCACTGTAAATGGGAACACTGATACGACATAGCAAAATCTCTGGGACACTATGAAGGCAGTACTGAAAGGAAAGTTCAGTATATTTAGAATAAAGATAGAATTTAGAATAAGAGATAATTTCTGTTATTAAGTGACTCACCAACTAGTTGGGAAGACACAGAGATTAAGTGATAACCATCGAAGGGCATCCATAGGTAGGGGATCTACACACCCCCATTGCCCAAAATTATTCCAATTGATACCTATTATTCGGGCATAATTTTTAAAATTAATTTTAATAATGTCAATCTCAACTGCATCTCAACTTAGACAATAAATTATGTAATCATAATTATAGAGATACTATGGAAAGGGGGCTGAGGATCAGGCTCAGTGGTAAAGAACTTGCCTAGAAGAATGTGTGAGGTCCTCGAGTTCAAGCCTCAGCACCGCCAAAAAAAAAAAAAAAAAAAAGATACTATAGAAAGGAAATTAATCCAGCACTAGTATGGCTTCCTAGAGGAGGTGCTGCCTGAGATAAGTCATAAAGTTCAAAGTAATTAACCAAGTGAAGAAGGGGGTAAAGACCTCTCTCAATATTTTCCCAAAACAGGATGCTTTTCCTTTGCACTCAAAATTATGTAAGGTCACATGTGGGGGACATACTCCCTTAGCAAGCATATAAAAAATTACAAATTCCAGGAACACGTATGAAACTGACACTGGAGCATTCACTTATAATTTTATGTATTCTGTTTCCTCCCAGGCATTAGGCAAAATCAGGATCACAGTAGGGTGTATGGCCACAGCAATGTAGTAGTCAGCACCTGTTACATGCATTAGCACAGCCTTTTTTTCCCATTCGTAAAGAGATCCTTCCCTAGCAGGTAAGGAAGTCAGATACATAGCCCCACTGTTCCTACCATATTGAAGAGCATCTGACCCACTACAGGTCCTTTCAGAGTGTTGTTCCAGATACTAGGATATCACTAAGCATCCTGAACTGTTGGCAACATTCTTTACCACCATTTGTTAAATCCTGCCTAAATATAACAATAACATGGGATAACACAGACCTGACAAATGGAAAAAGAATTCTGAAGTCATTCTTTGGATTCCAGACACACAATGCCTGATCCTCTTGCATTTTCCTAATACGCAGGATGACAATTCTTCTCTAGTTGTGCAGTGAAAGTTTTTAAATTTTCTATTAATGTAGCAGGTGGGGGAGGGGTGATAAAGAAAACACTAGTTTTATGTGGTAATCTCAGTTAAAATCAGTAACTTAACTCAACTTCTGTTTAAAAGAATGAAGTAAATCTCAGTATTCCAAAGTTTTGAGTCTTCCTGCTCTTCTTCAAGATAGTACAGAAATATGTTCAAGAAGAATGTAGATTTTGTGGCCTAGTGATATTGGAGGGGAATGTCGATTTTGTTTTTTTGTTTTCTGGCCCCTTGTTAATCTCTACAGTGTGGCTGATCTGACTGTTCCCTGGACTGCTGACCAGTTACAACTGGTCCAGTCTCACCATTCTATGGACACCCACTGCTGCTAAAGACTCAGCTGTGTTCTTGGCTAGAACAGGGTCACCTCTCCCTGATGAACTGAGCCCTGCCCCAGCTCTCATTAGTTCTCCTCTAAAGTAGTCTGGAACTACCATTTGGCCTCTGGTTCGGGTATCCTCTCTGCAGTGTTTGTCTGTAGACTTGGTCCTCATCATGTGAAAGGATGATTCAGATAAGCCCATCATTGGCATCTTTAATTATCTTCCCCTCCCTCATAGGACACACACTTGAACTTCTGGATTCTCTCCTTACTACCTAGAATCTAAGGGAGACTATCTGTCTAAACTCAGACCCTCTCCATCCAACTATATTGTGCCACCGTGGTGGTTCTAACATAGCTATACAGGCTGCTAATGTACTCTCCCTACATACAGACTGCATTGTGAACTAGGACAGGGCTCCCTAGGCCTATGACCCACCCCACAAGGCTTCAGACACATCTGGTAGTAAGTTTTCCCAGGGTGAGTCCACCAGGGTGAAAAAGAATGGCTTTCCCCTTATTGTTCTTTCTGTTTTGCAAAGACGTTCCATTCTAAAACTCTATGATCAAATAAAACAAAACCAACCTGATTAGGTCTCCCAGACTTGTCTCTTCTTTTGTTAAAGGAGAAGATAAGAGTTCATAAAATCCTTCCCTTGGCCAACCTAGTCTCACTTTCAAGGGGATTACCTTGCTGCTACTTAAAAATTCTGTTTTACTAATAACTATGAATCCTTTATTTCTCTTTATACTCTTACAGTTACAACCCTTATTTAATTCTCTCCTCTGCCTAAAGTTCACATCCCCAAAATGTAAGTGATATTAGTATGTTAATTTATTCTCCAAGTTATTTCTTCAATTAATGGCTCTCAAAACATGATTCTCCAAGTTAGTGGCATTGTTAGACATGCAGATTCCTGAACCTTACCATAGACAGAATGAATCAGAAAACTCCAGAAATGAGGTCCCCAGATCTGCATTTTAATGAGCCCTCTGAGTGATTCTGATGTATGCTAAAGTTTTACATAAAAGATTCTCCTTTAAAATGATCATAGTATATGCAACATGTCTTTTATAGGTCTTGCCAACCTTGACGAAGTCACAATAACTTTTTAGAAATGTCACTCTGGGCAGCCTCAGTGCATTCTCCCAGAGAAGAAACAATCTGGAAATTAAGGAGGAATTTAAGGGATAGTCATCTATCCCTTGAGCGGCACAAGCATGAAGTACCTGGAGATTACAACAAGATCTAAAGCTCTCAAATTCTCCCACAAGGTTGGAGGTCCTTGATTCAACATCCGACATGGAAGAGTGGAGTCCCTACTTACAGACATCTCTGTGGCCTAAAGTTATTGTTAGCAGTTTTGACATCTTGTGCACATTTTTTTTTTAACATCACCTCCTTCCCTACAGAATTAAGATTCTATTGGCTATTGAAACTTAAATATTATAAGAAAGAGTATTTACTTTCTGGCTAAAAATTCCCAAGACATGTACTATGCCCAGTTGGCTTGAGACATGTAACACCAAAAAGATTCACATAGGACCTCTACATATGCAATTTAAAAAAGAATCAAAGAATAAAAGGTATAATATGTATATGTAATAATATCCACCTGATTCAAGGCCTCCTTTTTACTTTAGCCTCACAATAACTCTATGAGTTTATAAATCTAGGTTATAAACAACAGAAACCAAGTCTAGCTACCTGAAGCAGAAATATCAAATAGCATAATGATCTTGAATAAATTAAAGAATTGCAGGGAAGGCGAGAGAAGAGATATAGACGGTCTCTAACTTACAATGGTTCAACTTGTGATGTTTTAATTTTGCAAAGGTACAAAAGCAGCATTCAAACCATACTTTGAATTTTGTATTTTGATCCTTCTGGGGGCTGGTGATGATGTGTGGTGCAATACTTTCCTGCAATGTTGAGCAGTGACAGCTGTCTGTACTCAATGGTCAGCCACATACTCACAAGAATGAGCAATCAATACTCTACCGTGTACTGTGTTGATAAGTTATGATGTTTAATAGGTTAAATATATTAAATGCATTTTTTACATACAATTATTTTAATTTGCAATGGGTTTATCAGGATGTTACCACCACCACCACCACCACCCCACCCCCACCCCCAATTAAGTCAAGATGCATCTGCATCTGTTTATCTGGGTAAAAACAGGAAAAAGGCAACTCCATGAATCCAAGTAGGAAGAACTGATGGGAATCACTACCAATAGGAAACAGAAATAAGAAATGTTATTTCACTTTTTTATAATTCCTTTGGGAAAGGAGGTCCTAAAGAGAAGTTCTGATAGGCTAGTTTGAGAGACATGGCCACCTCTTGACCAGAGAAATGCAGGATTCCTGAAATGGTGGCCTCATCAAGGGAGAAGAATAAATCCCCCAAAGGAAATCACCACGAAAACAAGAATTAATGTTGGATACACAAGAAATATCCATCACATCACACAAAAAAAGGAAGTGTTAACGGAGAAATCTGAATCCCTAAGAAGCTGATGACCTAAAATCCCACAGCCAGTGAGGTCAAAGTAAATACAAGTTTCTGACTTGTATATCATTCCTTTTCCCTTTTCACTATACTCATCTAATTTCTCCCTTTAACATCACACTGAGATAGTAAGCTATCTACTTAATAGTAAATATAAACATTTAATGTGTGTGGTGCTGGGGATTGAACCCTGGGCCTTGCATGTGCTAGGAAAGCATTCTACCACAGAGCTATGCCTTCAGCCCTGCACATTGACTTTCAAAAGTCCAAAGGGACCAGAAGGAGAAGAATGGCACTACTACTGCACTCTGTTTTCTTCATTTTTCCTCTCTTGTTCTTACAGTGAGTGCTGTAATGCAATTAACTGAAATTGTCTTAGCTTTGCCATGGACTTGCCTTCAGAACTTGGATAGGTTAGTTAACATCCACAGACCTCAGTTTTCTCATTTGTAAAATGAACCGGTTAGATCAGATCTCTAAAATACCATTTCTAAGATCTTAAGCAATTAAAATAAAGATGAGATTTATTTATTTCTAAAGGCATTTTCTCTAATCTGTAAAGTCCTGAGGGCTGGCATTGTATCTTCTCGTTCATTGTAAATTTCCAGCACACGTGAAGTGATTCTCACTCACCCCAAAGGCCATCATTTTTAGAAAGAGTAATCAAATGAGAAGATTGGGCCTTGGCCAAAATCACAGAAAAGAGGGTACCTCTACTTTCTCAGTGCCCAGGTTTACATTCTTTCCTCTACCATCTCAAGCACATAAAAGGGATCTTATAGGAAGATAATATTTAAACTAAATATTTATTAATGTTTGTCAGTGTAAAATAAAAAATATTTTAATAACAACACAAAAATAACCTTATACCCATCTTCAATTTTTTAATTCACCAAACGATGTCAAAGAGAAGTATAAAATTTAAACTATAAATACATCTACCTTTCATGGCACTACGTTAATCTAGCCCTTTATGTGAAACAATGCTACTAATTCCCATTAAAGCTTCCCTGAATAAAAAGCTATTTTGTGGACACAGAAATCCACTTTTTCTAAATCTCATTTCTTTTTATCTTTGCCACCGCCATTCTGCTCTTTCTTTGTGCAAAAGAGTAAATCCTTTCAGAGCCAACAGGCTCAAATACCATAGCGACTGAGATTACCAATACTGACATCCAGCTGAATAAACCGTAAGGAACATTTCTTCTCACCTTTCACCTCGAAATAATCACAGCAGTGGAAGTACAGGCTCCTTGGTAACAAATGATGGGGAAATCGTCCCCCACACTTTAGCCTTGAAATCGACTTTAATAATGGTGTGTAAAGTTACTCTTTTAAAAATAAGTTTTGCAACAACAACAAAAAAAAGTTTTGCCAGAAACAATACCAAAATTAAAAAGAAAAACTTGCATCGACAATAAAAACTCCTATTTTTTGTACTCATTCTCAAATTCCTTAAATCTTCTCCACCTTTGTGTATTTATCAAATATTTTCACTTGTTATTGGTTTAATATTTTTAATACGTTGGATGTGAGCATCCTTTATCCTATTACTAACAAATTACTTGAGAAGGCATAGATTAACTCATGATTTTTATGTCATAACCCATGGACCATGGACAGTATGCTACACACAGTTTATTAAATTACTTATAATAATTTAAAATTACTTGATAAATGCAAGGAAATATGTAGTCATAACCCAATGTTCTTCTGACAACAGAAACCTAAATCTAATCAAAATTGTATCCCCAAAATTGTTTATTTTTTCCCGTTTCTTCCTGTTCCCATCTTCCTGTCAACAACTTCCATGATAAACATTCACCTCCTCTCTCACCTGTTAGATAATTCATCACTAAATCTCATAGTATTTACCTCGAAAGTGCCCTTCTGTTTGTAGTTTGCCCCCACTCCTCTCTCCTGTGGAAGCTACTGTTAGCATTTCCACTTCTCAGACTCCTAATGCTTTTTCTCCCATTTCACTTGGCTTTACAGTGACCCACTGTTTTCCCAAAACATGGTGGTGATTATATGTCAGCCTCCAATTTACCATTTCAGATGTGCAGAAGCAATCCATTGGCAGAACGGTGCATCAGAGTTGGAAGAAAACAGGCAAGAAACACTCCAATTTCTCCTCCTACCCACCAACCGACCTCCTGCTATTATCTCCCATTGGCTGAGTCAGATGGAAGCCAAAAGGGATTCTGAGTGGTATAGACTATAAGGGCACAGAATACATCTGGGGTCATAACAAAGGATAACTTACACATTTCTACCTTCTCTTCATCTTCTACATACCCACTCAATCTGTGAGACTCAGCTCAAAAGTTACTTTCCCAGGCAGTTTCTCTTCTCTTCATTTTTCCTATGTGTATCTGTGTATCACTCACAATATTTCATTGCAATTTGTCCCTATACTCATCCCTCCCCCACCAATTCTCAGTCTTTCCAAAGTTGTTACAATATCTTATATTGCATTCATTCACAGGGTCTTTGGCATATTATTGTGAGTGTGTGTGTGTGTGTGTGTGTTTTAAGTGAATGAATTGAGATGAATTGATAGGCAAACAGGGCATCCCCTAATACTTTTAATGGAAAGAAATAGCATTCACAATAGCCAATTGGTTCCATTCACTATGCAACCAACCTAGATGCCCTTCTACAGATGAATGGATAAAGAAAATGTGAAGATACACACACACACACACACACACACACACACACACACAGAATATTACTCAGCCATATGAAGAATGAAATTCTGACATTTTTCCATAAATGGATGAAACTGGAGAATGTCATGCTAAGTGAAATAAGCCATTCCCAAAGAACCAAAGGCCAAATGTTTTCTCTGATATGCAGATGCTAATTCACAATAAAGGGTGGGGAATTAGGGAAGAATAGAAGTACTTTGGATTAGACAAAGGGGAATGAAAGGAAGGGAGGGGAATGGGAATAGGAAAGATGGAATGAATTGGACATTACTGTCCTATGTGCATATATGATTACACAACCAATGTAATTCTACATCATGTACAACCAAAAGAATGAGAGTTCTACTCCATATATGTATAATATGTCAAAATATATTCTACTCTCATGTATAACTAATTAGAACAATTTTTTTTAAGTAAGTGCCATGTATTTGAATACAAAGACCTTTCATGATGCCAGAGTACACTTCCCTGTGTCTGTATTGTCCCACAGAAGTGCTGGGTAACACCACAAACCAATCAAGAAAGAGCTCTTCAATGAATTACTTAATGGATCAGCCAACTTCACACACACACCAATAGACACACAGACTGTCCTAATGCTCCCTGAAGAGGATGAATCTCAAAGTTGCTCACCACATCTTGCACACACTAACATTTGCCTTTTTCATTCTGTAACATTAAGATATGTACTCTATATTCCATACTCACACAAGATGACTTCAACAATTCTGTCTGACTTAAAAATAAGGCAGTGTTGTCTTTGTTCACATAAATGTAATGTGTAATCTTCTCTCTAGAAAGTATTCTCACAATCTCTCCTAGATTTTTTGCCTGCATTTTTAATTAGGTAGCATAATTTACATGAAAATTGATCTGTTATGATCTGTTTGCACTTCTTTTGAGGAATATCTAGTTTATTCACTTGTCTATCAACAACTAAAACATATTTTTAAAAAAATATAGTTAGAAATAAATCTAGCCAAGAGTTGAAAAAAATGCTACAATAAAAAAATGTTGAAAAAAATAAATGTTGAAAAAGCAATTTAATGGCATGAGAAAATGCTTCCTATAAAGTTTTAAGTGGGAAAAAAAAGGATACTTCAAAATTGAATATAGTGTGACTCTAACCAGGTATAATAAAATATACTTTAAATGCACAAAATGTTTCTTATTGATAGGGATTATCTCTGGTAGTAGGAGTATTATTTTTATTCTTTTGCCTAACTTTTATGTTTATTATAATTTTTAAAAGAGCCATATTTATGTTTTTTAAATGAATTAATTTATTCTGTGATTCAATTTATAGTGCCTTGCTGTATTGCTGATGAGGAATTTATTCAAACAGAACTGTGAAGTCTGGTATGGTTTCATATTGTCATAGAATTAGGGTCCATTTACATCTCAATATTTATGAAACAATTTTTTTCTTCATTCAAAAGTAACAATAGAAAATAAATTTTTGAAACAAAGTATTTTGGGAGGTCTGGGTGTTTCTCAGTTCAGTCTTTCTAACCTGATAGAAGGGATATTGCTAAATTCTGGTTGCCTCTGGACTTCCTGCTTCATTTAAAGAGAGAAAAAAACAATCTAAGAAACATTCGTGAAGGTCCCAGGAGAGAGACATAGACCCATTAAAAGACAATGTTTACAGGAACAAGATTAGGATGCCTACTCTCACCACTCCTGTTAATATATTACTTGACATTTGAAACTTTAACCAGAGTAATTAAGTAAAAGAAAGAAAGAAAAAGGGATACAAATATCAAAGGAAGAAGTCAAATTGCATTTGCAGAAAGTAGCAGGATACAAAATCAACCTACAAAAATCAATAGCTTTTCTATAAACTAGTAATGAATCTGCTAAAAAGGAAATCAGTAAAACAATTCCACTTACAATATTTAAAAAATATAGTTAGGGGGCTGGGATTGTGGCTCAGTGGTAGCATGCTTGCCTTGCATGCATGAGGCACTGGGTTCTATTCTCAGCACCACATACAAATAAATTTTTAAAAATAAAGGTCTATCAACAACTAAAAAATATTTTTTTAAAAAATATAGTTAGAAATAAATCTAGCCAAGAGTTGAAAAAAAAAAACACTACAAGAAAAAAAATGTTGAAAAAAAAATCAAAAAGACACCAGAAGATAGAAAAAACTTGCAAATTAATATTGTTATATGGCGATACTACCAAAAGTGACCTACAGATTGAATGCAATCCCCATCAAAATAACAATGATATTTTTCTCATACTAGAAAACACTATTCTAAAATTTATATGGAAGAATAAAAGACCCCAAATTACTAGCACAATTCTGCATGAAAAAGGTAAATCTGGCCAGGCACTGTGGCACATGCCTATAATCCCAGAGGCTTGGCAGGAAGATCAAGAGCTCAAAGCCAGCCTCAGCAACAGTGAGGTGCTAAGCAACTCAGTAAGTCTCTGTCTCTAAATAAAATACAAACTGGGGCTGGGAATGTTGCGCAGTGGTCAAGTGCCCTTGAGTTCAATTCCAAGTACCCAAAAAAGTGGGGGTGGGGGGATAAATCTGAAGGTATCATTAATACCCAACTTCAAATTATACCACAGAGCTATAATAACAAAAGTAGCTTGGGATTGGCATAAAAAAAGACACAAAGACCAATATGGGGGGTGGATGGGGAAGGGACACAATATAACTCATACAACTGCACTCATCTTATTCTTAACAAAGATAACAAAAACTTAAGTTGGAGAAAAGACATCCTCTTTAACAAATGGTGCTGGGAAATAAATTCATACATAAAAGTTTAAAAATAGATCCCTCTCTCTCACATACATAAAAGTTAACTCAAAATGAATCAAAGACCTAAGAAACTGATCAGAAACTTCACAACTGCTAGAACATTTTAACATAAAGTCATAGGACACCAACTTTCTCAATAAGATGCATAGAGCTCAAGAAATATTACCAATAATCAATATATGGATGGCATCAAACTAAAAAGCTTATATAAAGAAAAGGATACAATTTACAACATAAAGGGAGAACCTATAGAATGGGAGAAAAGTCTTTGCACGCTATTCTTCCAAAAGAGAATTAGTGTCTAAATATATACATTACTCAAATAACTCAACACCAAAAAACCCCACAAATAACCCATTCAATAAATGGCAAGTGAATACTCCTCAAAAGAAGTACAAATGACCAAAAATTATGTGAAAAAATGTTCAACTTCTCTAGCCATCAGAGAAGTGCAAATAAAAACTATATAGAGATTTTATCTCACTTTGGTTAGAACGGCAATCATCAAGAATACAAATAACAATAAATGCTGGTGAGAATGTGGGGACAAATGAACACTTATAGACCATTGGTACATAAATTTGTACTGATTAGGAAATCAGTATGGAGATTTCTCAAAAGACTAACTAAGATTAGAACCACAGTTTAGTCCAATTACATCACTCCCTGGTATTTACCCCCCAAAATTAAAGTCACCAATCCCATACAGATACATACATACTCACATTTATAGCAGTACAATTCACAATAGCCACGTTATGAAACCTGCCGAGGTGTCTATCAAAAGACGAATGGATAAAGAAATTGTTTACACACACACACACACACACACACACACACACACACACAATGGAGTTTTCATCCCTAAAGACTGAAATTCTGAAATTATGCATTTGCAGGAAAATGGATGGAACTGCAGAGCATCATGTTAAGCAAAATAAGCTAGAATCAGAAAGTGAAGGGTCATAGGTTTTCTTTTTATGTGGATGTTAGAAAAAAGGAAAGGAAGTGATCTCATGAAAACAGAGGGGAGAAAAATAGAGTAGAAGAGGATTGGGAGAGGGAAAAAGAGAGGGCAAAGGGAGCTACCAGGGAATGAAATTAATCTATGTTAAGTGCATATATGAATATGCCACAATGAAACCCACTATCCTGTATAATGAATATATGCACCAATTTTTTAAAAAGATAGAGATTAACTTTATAAAATGCCTCCCCTCCCTAACATATTGTTGCCATATCAACAGGGTTACAGAATAATAGCAGCAGATTACAATGGAAAGACTTGCAAGACACAGACTCTTAATAAGTTCTTCAGGAAACCCAAAGCCAACGTGGGAAACAAAACAAGGATACTGGGCCTGGGGTTGTAGCTCAGTGGTAAGGGCTTGCCTAGCATGTATGAGGCCCTGGGTTTGTTCCCCAGCAACACATAAAACTAAATAAACAAAATAAAGGTACTGTGCCTATCTACAACTAAAAATATTTTTAAAATGGAAACCAGAGGAAACTGAAAGCATACATAGCTCTAACAAACATTAGACCCAGCCACAATCCTTGCCAAATTAAATTAAAAAAAAAAAAAAACTCACACTGAAGGCTTAGTTACACATCTTTCTATTATTCAATATGTCATTCCAGCTTTCTAAAGAGATGAAGAAAGTACTTTGGTCATTGTCAGAGATTCAGCTATGTAAAGAGTTCTAATGGAAAAAGTAGACAAAATGCAAAAATGTGCATATTAAATAGATGAAAACTGTAAGGATGTATCAAGAGGCATGCTTATAAAACAAACAGAAAAATGACAATTATGGGCTGGGGCTGTAGCTCAGTGGCAAAGCACTTGCCTCACATGTGTGAGGCACTGCGTTTGATCCTCAGCACCACATAAAAATAAACAAATAAAATAAAGGCATGCTGTCCATCTACCACTACAAAAAATTTTTTTTAAAAAGAAAAGGACATTTATAAGCCATAAAAGCTTATTTTTATGTGTGAAAAGGCTACATACTGTATAAATCCCATTACATTAAAGTCTGGGAAAGGCAAATTATAGAGTCAGTAAAAAGATCAGTGGTCACCTAGGGCTTAGTGGGAGTGAAAAAAGTAGAACAGGTGATTTTTAGCCCAGAAGATTTTCAGATCAATGAAAAGTGTTCTGTATGACAATGTAACAGTAGATACCTGGCATTATATATGCTTACCATAACCTGTAGAATGTCACAGAACAAAATGTGAACCTTAATGTATTTGAGCAAAAAGATCATTTAGGAAAATGGGGGTTTCCATAAAGGAATGCTGATTGTGACAAAAAAAAATCTAATTATTACTACAAATGTATGAAAGGAAGGGAGCAGGGAGAAAAGGTGGTAAATCCCTTTGGAAATGAGTCTGTTAAGCCTAAAAGCAAAAAATACATATATATATATATATATATATATATATATATATATATATATATGAATGAAAAGAACTATATGTTGCCATTGTACTCTAGTTAATAAAGTTATTTCCCATGGGATATGAATTAATTCTGATACTATATGTGTGTGTGTGTGTGTGTGGTGTGTGTGTGTATATATATATATATATATATATATATATATATATATATATATATATATGAATAAACAAATGATGTAGATAATGGCAGACAGGTTTCTGCTCTTAGAGTGGGAAATTAAATAAGAGGAGTAGATAAGAATGATCAATAATTATAATGGATTATAATTGGAGTATCAGTATGAATTCTAGCTTAAAATAAATGCAAAAATAAATATTCATAGGTAATGTACATGCGAGGCTATTATATAAGCATGTATTTCCTTGCTCTCAGTTGAAAGAAGCTAAAAGAAGCAATGCCAGTAGCATGAGCACAATGAGTTGATCTTGCCTTCTAATAGTCTCCATTTAAAGTATCCAGGGCTTCTTGAAGAAATGGCTGATCCAAGGACTGTGTTACTCAGCTTTACATTGCTGTGACCAAACAACCTGACAAGAAGAACTTAAAGGAGAAAAATGTTATTTTGAGCTCAGTTTCAGAGGTTCTGTCCATTGTTGGCTGACTCCATTGGTATGAGCCCAGGATGAGGCAGAACATCATGGCAGAAGGGTGTGTGGAGGAAAACTGCTCAGCTCATGGAAGTTCGGAAGCAGAGAGAAAGCAAGCGAGAAGCCAGGGACAAAATATAAACCCCAAAGACAGGCTTCCAGTGATCTACCTCCTCCAGCCTTGCCTCACCTACCTACAGTTACCAAGTAGTCTATTATTATTATTATTATTAACTATTAATCAGTTAACTGGATTTATCCACCGATTAGGTAACAGATCTCATTATCTAATCATTTCACCTTTGAACATCCTACATTGCCACATGAGCTTTTGGAGGGAATTCTTATATCCAAACCATAAAAAGAATTAAGGCAGGAAACATAGGACAAGCTTGGAGCATCCTACAAAGCCTGATGGGAAAATGCCATTCAAATAAATAGGAAAGATGAGACAAATCTGTTCCTTAAGTGTGGCCTGCACATGGTTACTTCCCTCCAAAGAGTGCCGTATGGAAAATGGGAAGCAAAGAGGAACTTTACAGTGAAGAAATCAGATAAACACCATCTCAACCAGGTAATAAAGGTCAACATCAACAGTGGCAGGTCATACAGACAGCATGTACCCTGGATACATGCTGTGATGAAAATGGCACTTCTTTTCTCTGATCTACCTTCCAAAAATTCATAACCCCATGAGAAAACAATAAGGAAAGTCCAATAGAAGGTGAGCTATAAAATTCCTGATCAGATCCTCAAAACCCTAAGATTATTATTAAGCTAAACAATGGCCACCTGAAGATGTCAGGACCTAATTCTTGGAATTTGTAAATGTTACCTTAGTGGGTCAAAAAAATCTCTTATCTTGAGATAAAAAAAAAAAAAAAAAAACTACCTCAGATTATCTGGGCGGGCCCTAAAGGCCAGCACAAGTGTCTTTATATAATACAGGAAGAAGGAGATTTGAAACAGAGATGTACACAAGAGAAGGCAAACCAGAGAGAGAGGCAGAGATTGAAGTAATGTGGTATACAGCCCAGGAATGCCAGGGAAGCCACCAGAAGCTGGAAGGGACCAGAACTGTCCCCACTTAGAGCTCCCTGTGTGTCATCTTGCAGGATTTCAGACTCCTAGGCTTTTCCAGAATTGCGACAGAACAAATTTCTATTCTCCTGAGCTAAAAAGTTTGTGGTAATTTGTCACAAAAGCCACAGGAAACAAATATACTCATTAAAAATTTTTTAAAAGTCAGACAAACTGTCACAACCAAGAAGAATCTGAGAAATGAAAACTAAATGTAATGTGATGTCCTGGGTGAAAAAATTATATAAGACAAAATCTGAAGAAACATGAATAAAGTGTGGACTTCGTTTAATAATGCTGCATCAATACTTGTCATTGATCTTAACAAATATACTATATTAATGTGAGACATTAATAATAAGGGAAACCAGGTATGGGATGTATGAGAACTACATGTAATAGCTCTTTAATTTTTTCTGTAAATAAAAAACTATTCTTAAAAGACAAAGTCTTTCCACCAACTAAAAAAAATAGTAAAATTTTGAAGTAAAAAATATATAAGGTCTTTTAAAATGTAAGCATTTATTAATAAATAAAACTCTACAAACAAAGCCTATATGATTATAATAAATCCTGGTTATGAGGGTTGAAAGATGGGGCTTGTGTAGCTAGGAAACAGTTCAATGTTAATATTTTTCCATAGGAAATTATGTTTTGGTATGTTTGTGTAAAAATTTAAGACAAAGAAAAGAAATAGTAAAAAAAAAAATCAAACCAGTAGAAGAGAAAAAGGAGCAGAAAAATAATATAAGAAAAATCAGGATAAGAAATATGTATGTGATAAAATATGATAAAATACAAGATAGACAGTGAGAATAAGATCAAAAAAAGCAAATGAAAGTTATAGGTTTAGTTTCCACCAACACATTTTTTACAATAAACAACAGAGAAAGATTAAAAACAAAGCATAGATACACATATGCCAAGAAAATCACAATAAAAGAAAGTATGCATGGCATTATTATCATCATAGAAAGTAGCATTCAAGTCAAAAAGCATGAAATGGGACAGGGAGGGATTTATAATGATATAAGCTGTAATTCCCCAAAGCAGATAACTATAGTCATGAACCCTCATGCCTAGATAGCACACCATCAAACTAAAAGAAAAAGCTATTAGAAAAGATGTGGATTTATCAAAGTCAAAATTATAATAGAAAACCTTGACTCTTCTCTGTCAGCGAAGGACAGGCTAAGCAGACAAAAACTAAAGACGTTTACAGAGAATTTGAATAAGACTATTACCAAATTTATTTTATTAATGTGTGAAGAATAAATGCCAAGTATACAGAGAATATCTTTCTTTTCAAGCAACTCTGAAACACTATAAAATAATTGTCTATATGTTGATACAATTACACTCTCAAAAAACTCCTCAAAGTCAAAATTTATAAGCCACATTAAATATGATCACAATAGTCTAAATTCACAACAAAAGTAGAATGTTCTAAAAGACTCTAAAACTAGTTTACTTACAAATAAACAAGTATAAGAACTGTATTGTAAAATTTATGAAATGCATTCAAAGTGGTGCTTAGAAGAAAATGCCAAATCTTGAATACACATGTCAGGAAACAACTGAAAATAAACTAAACATTTAACTAAGAAGCCAGGGGGGGAAAGGCAACAAAATAAACCTAAAGGTAATTTTAAAAGAAATTTTATTAATAAGCAAAAATTTATGAAATAAAAGATGAACAAAAATGGCAAAACTAAAAATAAAAAATAAGCTAGTTCTTTGAAAAGACTACTAAAATAGATCTATATACAACAAGTTTAACCAAGAAAGAAAGAAAAGACATAAATAATAATATTTGTATTACAAGAGAGTAGTATGTGCAACATTTTAATACTAAAAGAAAGGATTGTTACATGAAAAAATTAAAATTACCAAAATGAAAAAAGTGACAAGACATCTGAAAATTTATACCAATAACCACAGGGGGAAAAAAATAAAGTAAAATGTGGTTAGAATCTTCTTCCCCCAAAGACTTTATGCCCAGATAATTTTTTCACATGAAAGATCTACCAAAACTTCCAAGAATGAGTTCTTTGAACTTAAACTTTGCCAACATATATTTTTCAGAAGATAAAATAACATAAAATGCTAATGTTTTCTCATTTGATCTCAAAACAAGACAGAGATGCCCACTATCCACAGCCATTACTCTGGTGACCATAGCCTGTAAGATCAGTCAGGGCAAAGAAAACAGGGCACAAATATCAGAGACAAGACTACTTGAAGAAACATGATTATCTAATCAAGATAACCTAAAATTCCAAAACAAAAATTCAACAGAAAGAATATTAGAAGTAATAAGATAGTACTATCTAGATTTTGGATATAAACCAAAATTAACAACTTTTCTGTATTCCAGCCATAACAAACAAATAATATCATTTTAAAAATCCAATTTATAAAGCAAAGATGTGATTTTAAAAAATATATTCTTTGCATAAAGAAAGTAATAACATTTTGTTGAGTAAGAAAAAGAAGACCTCCAAAGTGGAAAAAATATGTTACGTAATGGCAATATCACAAGGATATCAATACTTCCCTTAGTTAATTTAACAATTCAATGTAAGTATAATCAAAATATTACTGACATTAACATATTTGGAAAGCCTCTTAAGTTCAAAAGATTTTCCAAAAAAAAATGTGGAATTGTCAATTAAGTCATTAAAAAATAAGTGAATCTAGTCCTACACATTTAAGATATCCCTTAAAGTTACAATTTAAAAATAACTTGTAGTGTTTTTTAACAATGTATCCTGGTACCAAAATTGAAAATTAGCCTAGTAAAGAAATAGAACCCAGAAACAAAACTAGGGATATGTAGGAACACAAAGGAGGTACTTCAAATCTGTGAGGAAATGATGAACCACTCATTAAAAACACTCTCACAATTAAATGAAAGAATATTCCAGGTGAACACTGTTAAGTCATCCTCACTGGTGTAGCTTAAGCAACTGGGCACACCAATTATGCTTGTTTCCACATTAAGCAGATGTTAATCTGCAATGTATCGTTTCAATGAAAGAATCAGGAATAGTTTTATAGTTGTCAATTGATATTAGGCACAAAACCATTACAGTTTTCAAAATAGCATTAAACTTTGCTTTTATAAGCAAGATCTAGCAATTGAGTCATTTACAGAGCTAATGAGCTAATGTGGGGTCACTGTATGCAGAAGACAGCTTTTTCACTTGGGCAAAAATAGGCAGCCTGAGAAAATGAGAAAACTGAGCCCTGGCCTCATGCCTTGATAGCTAGAAGTAACATTCTTTATCTGTGGTGTCCTGTAACACCCTGAGATTTGTGCTTCTTTTTCAGCCTTCCAAACGGGAGCTGTGATTCAGAAGATCCTACCTTCCAGTTTCTAAAGCCAACCACATATATTCTACAAAAGGATGAAAACTATGAGGGTATCTTCCCCTGAGACCCAGGGCTGAGAGAGTAGAGACAAGAGCTGCTTTATTACCTACACTAGTTGATTTAAGATTTCTGGGTTCTTACTCTAGTATGTTGACACTAGTTCATAATGATAGGACAGCAGATGACCTACTGGCATTGCTGAAATTATGAGACCTTCTTGTGGGCCCAAAATTCAGAGGAAGACTTAGCTATTATTTGATCACCATAAGTCCAAGCTCAAATCTCCTGAGCTCAATTAAAATACAATGGATCACCAGGATCCTGGAACAGAAGAATACTGATAAAACTCATAGGCATCTTAGAAAAGTCAACACAGAGAAAACAATTATCCAGTATCTCCATAGTGCACCTGCTAACTTCAAAAAATGGTCTGTTCTACTTAAGCTCTGACTGAATATTGCATCCATCAAACCAGAGACAGCCTCTCCATCCCTTTGGATAAAACACATAGAATATATAGCACAAGCTCCAAGTATTTCATTCCACATGCCGAAATTATGTTCCTCAAGCTGTAACTTGGAACAACCAGTGAGGCTGAGAGCTCTATGCAAGTATTAAGATTCTGATTCAAGACAGTAACTAAGCTGGTACAAAAGTTAAAAATATGGAGACCAGCAGAGTCTGCAGATGAGGATCTCAAGACAATGCACAGCTACAACTACTAAAGGAAATGCACCCTGGACCAAAGAGGTAGGTCCTTATCTAAAGAAATCTAAAGTTTTCACTTATTTCTCTGTGAAATCCGGCTAGAAATAGACATTTAGAATCTAGGAGTAGTTCATTGTTATAACTTTAGTTACACAGGTACCTTACGCAACTTGTTTCATAGCATCATTTCAGCCATTCGCAATCATATCTAGTATCATTATTTTTTAAAATCTCAATTTAAGGTCATGTGTAAAAGATATGTATATACTATATATATCATATATACTATACATATACCATATTATATATTAGTTGATTTATAATATATAGTATATAGTATATGTGTATATTATATATATTTATAGCATGTAAATACTATATAATATATATATTTGAAGTTAGCAAATGCACATATCTTTTACACATGTATAGTATATATATACTATACATACAATATATATCATATTATATATACTATATATATTATATATAGTATGCATATATTATATGTTTAGTATACTACATATAATATATATAGTAGATTAAAGTGACAGTTGGGTGACTTTGAAGCTTAGTTGCACAAAGCAAATAAGCAGCTCATTTTATTCCTCCTGAAGAAGATGTATCCCTATCTGGATGTGACACATAGCTCATATTATTACCACAATTACTTTATCTTCAACTAGAAAACAAAAAGTTTCCCCACCTGCCAAATAAAAAATTCAATTACCTTCCTTAACTACCTTGGACTGTATCAACCATATTGACTTTTTCTAAGCCTACAGGCTAAACCAAAAAACTAAATTTCATATAAATAATTTCTCCTCCTCAGCCTTTGTCTTACTCAAATCCACTCAGCAAAAGAGTATTCTGGATTCTGAGTAAGCCCAGAGTTTCTTCTCAATATCTCCTACTTGAAGTGCGATCCATCACACTGGAGAAGGACTGTCAGTCACACTAGAAAGTGATCTGTCACTTCCCAATCAGGGTTGTTACTCAAACGTCAAGTCAATGTAGAAAATGGTGCCTAATCTTTGGACTGTCATAAATCTCTCTCTTTTTAAAACTTTTTGAAGACTCTTAGTGAAGCTTAATAATGTCAAATCCACACCAGGAAAATTAATATCTGAAATAAAATGTCACTAAATCCTAAAACCATGTCAAACCCTACCTTGGTCTATCATCTTGACATTGTATGTCATTTTCAGTCATGAACTCTAAAGCATCTATGTACCTGAAATAAGAGGAGATCAGATCAAATGAGAATATAAGAAAAAAGGCCTTTAGTGATCATGCTAGATCTGATCTGAGTCATTCCAGGTCAGCTGTCTTTTGTCTACCTCTAGGGATCCAAAAACATCATTGGGAGAAACATTTTCTAAAGAGAGATTAATTCTGGTGTTTAGATTCCCTCTCAGAAAGGATCCTCTGGTCTGTTTGCCTCTGGTCCAACCTCTGCAGATGAATTCTTTTTCACTGAAGAGAGTGTCATATTTAAAGACCCATATTTATCAGACCCATAAGAAATGTCAGACACTGTAAAAGATAGTTTGCTTTCATTAGCTCCAATCTTCATAATTAATAACACGGCAAAATAGGTATAATTAATTCCATTTTAAGATGAAGCAACTAAAAGCTCAAAGATACTAAATAACTTACTCAAGATCACAGAAGCAAGAAATTACTGAATTGAGATTTAAACCTAGCATTGCCTGACTTCAAAGTACACGCTCTTTCTACTGCATTGTACCTGATCCATCTTGTCTGCTCACACATTTGCATTTGGGGCATATTTTGAATTGCATTGAGTCTCTTAGACGAATGTAGAGTCCACAAACCCTCAAATACCTGTAAATGTAATCCTATTTGGATTTAGGGTCTTTGCAGATGACCAAGTGAGGATGAGTCTCTTAGTTTGGCTCCTAATCCAATATGTCTGTGCTCTTATAAATATTTGGATACAGAGACAAATTATGCATAGAGGAAAGACAATTGAAAGAAAACACAGAGAGAAACCACCATCTACAAACCAAGGAATGCCATAGGCTACCAGAAGCTGGGAGAGAGGCAGGACACAGATTCTCTCTCAGTGCCCTCAAGGGAGCCATGGCCAACACCTTGATTTCTGACATCTAGCCTCCAGAACTGTGATGCAATAAATTTCTGTTGTCTCAGCTAATCAGTTAATCGTATTTTGTTATAATAGCCCTGGTAAATAAATACAAAGACTTCCCTCTTCTCCTTCCACTCCCTGACTCATCCTCAATCATATGTTTAATTTCTCTAGGCCTCCATTTTTAATATACCTAATGCTCTTAGAATCTTCTGAGATCTCTGCATTTCTTATTCTTTAATTTTGTTCCCTCCAAAAATTTTTGTGTCTCTGCACTTCTGTATTTTTTCCAACCACAGCACAATTCCACATCTTAACCTTATAGTGTCATTTCTTCCTCTCCCAAATATATTCCTTGCATTCCATGTCTGAAGCAGGACATTGCTCATGGTAAGTATGCAAATATATATGTTTGCACTCAAGACACTTGTGGCATATAACGGTTGTAACTCTTTTAGGAAGAAATTTAGCAATATGTATTAAGAGTTAAAGAGCCCCATACTCTTTGAGAATTCCCACCTTTAAAAGTTTGGTTGGGTAAATAACAAAGGAAAAGTCATTTGTATTGCACTGTTATCTAAGAGTGAAAATTGGAAAATAAATATAAAACATTAAATGGTGAAGAATGATAAAATATGTCAAGATAACTACATCCATTTAAATAACATGAATTCATGAAAAAGAATATTGAGGAAGTATGCACAAGGAAATGAGAAAATATTTTGTATGTGAGGTGAAAAGTATTAAATAAAATTGGAAATATAAGTACAAGTGTGAAACATAAGTACTCAAGAAGAGATGAAAATATGCAAAATTAAAATACGCAGAATATTTGTAATTTTTTGTTATGATTTTTTAAAAGTCAAGAAAACATCTGTTTAACTTCCAGATATATCCCTTGTTCATTCAGAAGTATTGGATCATGATCTCTACTGCAGAACAATCCAGATGTACTTTGCATTTCACATAATTAATATCTTGAAGCAGTATATCCATGAGGATGAAATCTGATGGTAGTCTGACAAATCAAAGACAAGTTCAATGGCACTGAAATTGGGATTTTTCAACCCCTTCCCTCATTGATGGCTCTGAGCATGCTGTTTATTTCTGAACTAAAACAACAGGAAGACCATGAATCTAAAATGAAAAAAAATAGTCAAATTCTGCAAATAGATGCCACAGCTGCAAATCAAAGGGCAGTCTTAATATAAACACAGGGCAGAAAGGCCTGATTCCACATCAGTCATCTCAATCCCACCTGAACAACCACAAATTGGAAGCTTCTCTGAGTCTGCATGTGAGAGGGATGGTGGCTGTCATCTGTGCTACATTCATTCTCTTGCAGACTTCCAGGAAGTACCAATATTTCTAGAAAATTGGACTCACTGAGCTGTTCTCGCTGCTCTACTCAATTATTTTTACACAATACTTCCCATGTCTAAGATTACTCTTGCCATTTCTGCAGGGGCAGCTCAAACACTTGTCAGTTCATGATGAGAATATTCTAAGAGTCTTTAACTCCTCACGCAGTTATTAAGACTCCATGACACCACCAGATTATGAGTATATATATAAATTTATATGTGTGTGTGTGTATGCGTGCATGTATTTATATAATTTGTCATCGAATTCATCGAAAGTCACCTGGTTGCTATGCTAACCACTGGAAATTCAGTGTTGAACAAACCCTACCCTTAAAGAGCTCACAATTTGTGGAAAACAAGTATGAATAACCATACCAAAAAATGAACAATTTTAACTATGAAAAAAGCTACAAAACCAAGGCACATAATGCTACATATAGGAGAGGAAGGCAGGAAAGACTTGCCTAAAGAAATGGGGACCCATTGAAGATCCAAAGAAAGACTAGGATTTAAAGGAGTGAAAGTTCAACATCCCTGGGGTTACCACGCGTTTTAATCAGCTTTTTAGCTGCTGTGATTACAGGACCAGAGCAGCACAATTGTAGAGGAGGAAGAGCTTATTAAGGGGCTCGAGAATTCAGAGTTCTTAGTCCATAGAAGACCAGCTTCATTTCTCAGGGCTTGGGGTGAGGCTCGACATCATGGCAGGAGGGGGTGGCAGAGGGAAACAGCTCACATCATGGTGATCAGGAAGCAGAGAGAGAGACTCCACTCCCAGATACAAATATATACCCAAAGCCATGCTCCAATTCCCACCTCCTCCACCCACACCCTACCACTTCAGTTACCACTCAGTTAATCTCTATCAGGGCATTCAATCACTGATTGGGTTAAAACTCTTAAACCCAATTATTTCTCCTCAGAACCTTTTTGCATTGCCTCACACATAAGCTTTTGGGGGACACCTCACATCCAAACCATAACACTATGTGAAGGTCTTTTTAAGAATTTGACCCTACCTTAATAGCAATAAGAATTTGCTTAAGCATTTTAAATCAGAAGGAGCATGATCATATTTGCCTACGGAAAATATCTCTTTGTTTGCTTAGTTGGAATTACTCTGGAAGAGGATTTACAAAATGACCAGTTCAAAAGTGGTTGCAGAGATTTTGGGGTGGGTTCTGTGCAGCAGCATTGACCAGTAAAGAAATGCAAAAATTGACTGATTTGAGAGTAATATAGATGACAAAGATCAACAAAACCTGATGACACATTGAATATGGTGAATAAGAAGATATATTAAGACTGACCATTGTATTTCCAGTTTATGTGCTTTAGCTGGGTAACGAAGTCATACACTGAAATTTGGGAAATTAAAGAGGATTGAGTCTTGGTTGGAAATCACAAAATCTATGGGGAACATATCAACTGTGAAGTAAATTTGGATCAGCCAAGTAAAGATGTCAAGGAGACCGTTGAAGACATGAATCTGGAGTCCAAAGGAGAGATCTGGGCTGGAGATAGAAACTTATGAGACCTGGAAGTTACTCCTCTTCACTCTTCATTCAATTCTTTCAATTCAGACATTCTGGAATTCCTTCAGTGTGCCAGGCACTGTGGTATAAACAGCAGAGGAAGAAATAAGATGCTATCACTTCCCTTAAATAACAATGTCTGCCTCTTTTCTAAGCCAAAAAATATTTTATATTGGTACGATTCCAGCTACTTTGCAATCTATCCCCAATTTATTTCATCACTGTTATGGGTAAACACTTTTGATGCTATCATAAAATATCTGAGATAAAGAAATTAAAAGGAGGAAATGTACATTTTTTGACCATGATTTCAGAGGTCACTTGGTAATGTGGCTGTGGGCCTGTGGTATGGCAGAACATCATGGAGAGGGATATGTGATAGAGCAAAGCTACTTCTCTTATGGCAGCTGGAAAGCAGAGAGAGAGAGAGAGAGAGAGAGAGAGAGAGAGAGAGGAAGGGCATGGGGTTCAGTAGTGCTAATAGTGCCTCAGGCTGGTGACCAAACCCCAAATGAGCCTTTGGGAGATATTTAATATCCAACCATAATAACACTCAAGGTCCAAAATTCTCCAGGAAAGTCAAACAGATCTACCTACTATCCTTCAAACCTGAATGGTGCATTCTTGACTCATACCCTATTACCCTTCCACTACCTCCTAGCTCAGGATGCAACTCCTTTTTTCCCTTCACCTATGACAAATTATTTAGAAGGTGGGGCACTTTAGGTCCTTCCTCCTCACAAAATCTTCCCAAGAGCTGAATGTGAAGATGACTTAATTTCCTTCCAGTATAAAATTCACAAATACATTTTCAATAGGAACCGCATTCCCAAATAACTGAATATTTTTGACAAGGACAAGATATCTTAGCAGCTAGCCTTACAAGAGGGTAGATGCTGTCTGTCACATGTGATATTAAGCCAATTGGCAAAATGGGAATAAAAGCCTACCTCTAAAATAAGCTCACTCCTTTGCTTTCTCTATTCTTTATCTAGTCCCTGTCTTCACTGTCATAATTTTCAGATCACAAAATTTTCCATTTCATTTCTCTAGTTCTCCCTCTTTGGGGAGGGCATCTAAAAGAATACATTATTTTAAATATTTTTTAACATTTTAAAAAACAATGTCATCATTTAAAACTCCATTTGAGGTTCCAAATTTTGACATAAAATCCACATAGTATTTATCAACATTAATTTTTATGATTCTTTATAACTATAGGCCAAATGGAAAATAAAGAGCAATATATGCTTGACCTTGTTACAAACTGTGCAACATCAATTAGAAACTCCAAATTGGCTGACAAAACTCCATAAAATGGGAAGCCTTGGAAATTTATAAATGTGTGGCCAAGAACATTCCCACAGTAAATAAAACACAGTCAAATACAAACTGTACTCCCACAGTTATAGAACAGAACTCCACAATAGAATGACAAGCTAATAGCATGGCTTTGCCCTCCAGAAAAACCTTCACACCACAGTCCTTTTCAAATAGAATTCTACCAGTTTAACACAAAGGGAAATCATCCCATTCACCCTTAAAATTTGCTTATCAATTTAACAATACATAGATAATTTAATAATCTAGCCACTCCATAACATACAAAAGAAAAAAGTTAAATATATTTATGTCTAAAAAAATCTAGAACTTTAGGAGTTAAGAAATCAGTTAATTCTCCTCAGAGGAGTTCATCCCCCCCAAAAAAAATTAGGAAGGGCCTCTTAGATTATTTTTCAGAGAACAAAAAAATCTTTCCAAGGGGATGCATAGTCCCCTACTGCACAAGGAAGCATTGGGAAACTTTTAAATGGAGACCTCTCTTAGTGAAGATCCTTCTAGCCAGGAAAAAGTAAGCATGAAGATTACCTAACAGAGTTAAGAAAAGCACACAAAGAGCCATTGGACCTGAGTCTTCAGGATAAGAGGAGATCACCAGGCAATTGAAAGAAGAACTTCCTTGGTAGAGGGGACAGAATGCAGAAGGCATGGAGGCGAGAAGGTAAGACACGTAGAAATGAGAAAGAAGAGCATGAGGAAGGAAAGACATGAGATGTCCGCAATATAAGATAAATAAGCTGTAAAGTCATTCTAGAGAGTTTAGATTGTATCCCATGGGAGATGAGAAACTATTAAAGGTGTTTTCAAACAGGCTGAGTGAGATGCTCAGATATGTATTTGGAACACTGGCTGGGACCCAGGAGTTTTCTACCATTTTTAAAATATCCTGGGAGAAAAAACAATCTTTAGATTTGTAGGCTTGTGGGAGGATACTAAAGAAAGAAGCACACAGAGAGATGTAGAGAGATGTGGGAGGGAGAAGGGATCTGTCTCCAGAGCTATACTGTCCCCTTCCACAATGCGACAGGCCTGTAGAGTTTTTGTTGAGTGTGTTTTGTCTGTCTCAGGATGCTGGGCAGCTGGCCAGCCATGCAGCAGAGTTCAGACATCTTCCTGTGGGAAGGACAGACAAAGTTGTGCATAGCAGGACTTCAAGAACCACAGAAGGCCTGGAGCAAGGCCGTGGTCACATTCGTGAGAATCAGTACTCTACAGTCTATTACAGAATAACATACAGTGGCAATGAACATGTGTTGAGCTCTTACAAGTGCACAGTACTGTTCTGTGGGCTTCACGTGTATTAATTCAGTTATTACTCAAAGTTAGAAAACTTGCCCAAATTCTTACAATAGTCCACAGAGGAACTGACATTTCAAACTAGGCCATCAGCCCCAGAGGGGCTGAGTTGTTTGGGCCTCACTAAATTGCTGAGGCTGGCTTTGAACTCCCAATCCTCCTGCCTCAGCCTTCCGAGCCACTGGGATAATAGGTGTGTGCCACCACGCCCAGCATGTATATGCCATCTTAATACTAATGAGGCCTTGGGGACAAGGTGACAATTAGAAGGGAGCCAGAGGAGATAAACCAGAAGAAAATGAACCAAATCTACTCTCTCTGAACAGAAGTGACACATTCTGTGGGAAAGCCAGAACTGCTTGACCTTTCTGTTCTGTAGAACTATGTTTTCTGAAGAATCTGAGGAGAACCGGTTGAAGAGACATATGGTGCCATGACAATAAAGCATGAGTAGTGGAGGACCCATGGTGGACAGAGTGCTGAAGAAATGTTTAGAGAGAACAGAGATGGCTGAGATAAGTTTTACAGATCACACAGAAGTTACCCAGGCCAAGGACATGGGGGAGGCTCCCCGGATAGAGAAAATGAAAGAGAGGAAGGGCTCATAAGTCAGTAGATGTATTCAAACACAATGAGAAAATCAACTAATTTCTGATATCTTCTAAAGTCTTCCTTCTTCTTCTAAAGTCTCAAGTGTCCAATGTTCAAATCTGTAAGCCAGACACGGTTTCTCTTTCATAAAACTGATTTGAGCATGAATTAGGTCCTAAGTAGTCCTTTGGGTTTCTGCCGGGAGCACAGATAGATAGACAGACATCTACTTTAAATAAACATGTTTTTGTCCCTAAGTTTTAGGAATTTACCCAGTTATTTGGGAGGCTAAGGCAGGAAGGTTGCAAGTCCAAGGCCAACCTAGGCAACTTAGTGGTATCCTGTCTCAAAATTTAAAAGTAATAAAAAGAACTGGAGATGTAGCTCAGTGGTAGAGTACCCCTAGATTCAACCCCTGATACCTTAAAAAAAAAGTTTTAGGAATTTAAATCTATAATGGAATTGTGTCAAATGCAATTCAGGATGAAGCCAGATGTGTCCAGCTCCCGGAATTGAGATAGATTCTTATATCCCCAATAAATAATCTGATCTGTGTCTTTCCTCCCACCCCTCAGAATAACACATTCTACGGAGGTAAGGGTATAACAAGAGAAATCAGAAAAATAAAATCATCTGGGTTGGTGCTATCTGAAGGCTGCACTGCATTCTCACAGATGCTTTAGTAACATGTAAACTGTTAGGATTAAGAGGCTCCAGCTGGTGATAATTAGAACTGGAGAGAAAGGGGCGAGAGAGAGCAGAAGGAGGGGAAGCAGAGGGAAAGCTCCATTGCCCGCCAGGAAGAAACTGATTTTCCATTTCATTTGTCTCCACCGCCACCACCATCACCTCCCACCTCTCCCGCCTCATCTGCCTCACCCACCCTGCCCCCTTCTCTGCTGGTAATGCAGGACTGCAGCAAGGCAGTAAAACCTGCCTTCTGTATCTGGTGTCCTGTTTATTTGGATTGTTTGCCACAAATACAAAACTTTAGGTCTCCTTCATTCAGCAAATATTTTAGCATATGCCAGACACAGGTAGTTGTTGGTGACACAGCCGTGGATAAGGTGGATTTGGCCTCCCATCACACAATTTATATTCAGGTAGGTGACAGTGACAAGAAAATCATGTAAGTGCTGTAAAGGCAGAAATGTAGGATAGCACAGGAGCATGGAAACCTAGAGGTGGAAGCCCCAGAGTGAATGGGTAGCAGAGGAGACCGTTCAAAGGAGAACAAGAAAGTGCACAAAGGCACAGACGTGAGAGAAAAGTCAGTTCAAACAAGGAACTGAAAATACATCATTATAACTAGAGCCATCCTAAGAAAACACCTGGGGGTGAGAACTGTCTCTGACACAATGTTCCCGAAGTAAGAGCAACATCCACATGGAGACACCAGGGAGGCAGAGGTGCATGTGAGCCGGAGACTAAGAGATAGCTTCTCATCTCTCCAGTGGCAGTTTCCTCCCTTACAATGTTCTTCAGAATCACATTGCTGGGCGAATGGCGCATGCCTGTAATCCAGCAGCTCAGGAGGCTGAGGCAGGAAGATCTCGAGTTCAAAGCCAACCTCAGTAAAAGTGAGGCACTAAGCAACTCAGTGAGACCCTGTCTGTAAATACAAAATACCTGGGGATGTGACTCAGTGGTCAAGTGTCCCTGAGTTCAATCCCCAGTGTAAAAACAAACACACACACACACACACACACACACACACTAACATGAAGGCAATGGGAATACTTAGAATTGCCACTAAATGGAGGAAATCTGGGGTTTGAGGCCCCCGGTTATATTTTTTCTGCTATTATGTTATCTTGCCTTAGAAAACCTATTTGTTGTTGTTTGATAGTCTACTCTGCAGTCAATTGAAACCTAAGTGAGGGCTAATCCTTTGTCTGGGTAGGTAGCTACAGACTTAGTTCTTTATGCTAACAAAGTCTTATTTCCTTAGGTTAAAGTTCTTTGTTATCATTTTCTAACTATAATTACTATTTACTCTTTGACTTGAAAAACTAGATTCAGTGGTAGAGTAACCTTGGAAAGTCAACATTCCCCAAATTTAAACTCTGAATCACAAAATTATAAACAAAAATAAATTATTTTATTTTCATATGTCTCACATCAATTACAGTGAAAACAGACTTAGATATATTTTAAATATTCTAAACAAAAACTTTCAGAGACCAACAGCGGTCCATGTATTTTTTTATCCAAACCAGAGTCTAGAGCTGTCCAGTCTTCTTTGTCACATTGCAAAAAACTGTTTGCCTCTAATAGTTAACAAACATCTTCTCATATCTTTCTCAAGTCTCAGTAACTTTAACTACAAATGGTACCATGCAAAACCACATTTTAACTACATCTTCCTCATCCCTAAAGCTTTGTACAAGTTTTCCATCTGACTGAGTTTCAAAAATGTGTTCCCTTCGCCTTGTGATTCCTAATCTTTTCCCATTTTTCTTCCTGCTCTTTTTGCCTATACGCATTTGCATGGTGTCCCAGACTTTCACAGAAGTAGTCTCTAGATATGAAGCTAGTTCACCTTTTTAAATCTGGGGATAAAGTTACATAAAAATAACTATTCTATGAAAATAATTGCAGAGATTTAGACTAAATATTTTTACTTTTATGTACATGTTGATAACTAAAAGAGTGAAGCCCCTCTTCTAGAGAATAAGAAATTTTAAGACTAATTGAATTTGATGAAATATAAATACTTGCTGAAAAGCTATCACTCATTAATTCAATAAATATTCACTACTCTTCTTATTGTAGGTTTTCACATTTTACATATGAACAGAAATCTATAGGGTCCCAACCGTACTCTTTCCACTTTACCTGTGTGACTCTTGCACCCAGAGCAAACTTTCAGTACACCCGAAAAGCAACTAAGCTGTCATTAGATGATGGCGCCACCTGGTGGTTTATTTACAAATCTGTTAAAAACTGTGTCTCCCCCTCACTTCCTTAATTCCTTGTAGTAGGGATAATTCACTCCTCTGAACTCCTTTCTCCCCCTCAAATTATCTATCTCAGAAAGCAAGTTTTTTTTTTTATATTCCTTTCCCAACTCTTTTCCAATCCTTTCACTGTTATCTCACATAATTTTTCTTTTCTCTTCCTACCTTCTCTGTTCAATTTGTGAGAAAAATTAACACACTAGTGTAATCATGGCAAATAAGCCTAAAGGTATATCAGGAACACAATATGTCTTAAAAAGAAGAAAGAAAAAAGCCATGTGATAGAAAATATTATGAAACAAGAATGACAAAAGTTGCAAGAGACATTTCCCACTCCTGTCTCATCATCCCCCATCAATTTACTCAAACCCCAAATGTAAAACAAATTATCTTTCACTAATTATTTGGATAAACGGTTCTTATGTGTGTGAATAGTACTGGGAATAAAACCTGGGGTCTCATGTTTGCTAGGAAAGCACTCTACCACTGAGCTATATCCCCAGCCCTTTCTTTGTATTTTATTTTACTTTATTTTATTTTATTTTGAGACAGTGTCTCGCTATGTTTCCCAGGTTGGCCTTAAACTTGAAATGCTCCTGCCTCAGCCTTTTAATAGCTGGGATTACAGGTGTGCACAATTGGGCCTGGTTGATTGTTTCTACTCTAACTTGGGGATTTAACTGCCACTTCTTACCTCACTCCTTTGAGGAATAGCATTTTTACTTTAGTTTTGAATTATGACTCTTACATATAGCTATTTCCTATAATTCTGGTTGTGTGCATCATAAATAAGAACAAATTGCTTACAAAGATATCCAAACCAGTATGGCTCAATGGTTGTTAAATGGAGAAAATGAAACATGGTTTGTTCAGGAAGGATTAAAAAAATATATTTTAAAGTAGCTAACCAAATATCTGATAGATGCTATGTTAAATTCACTCTAACAGGTGAATATTTCAGAGCAGTTATACAATTGGACTGATGAGCTAAATGTTTATTTTAGGGTTGTTTTCTTATCAGTGTTTAGAAAGATACAGATCTCAGCTAAAATTCCCAGTATGAAAAATGACATGATTAGTTTAGGTATCTCTGAGTTTATTTCCAGCTTTATAAGTATCCTACAAGTCTGAAATTCTAGGAATCTCTATCTCAGCAGCACAGCAATTAAGCTGGGTGCAGTGGTGCATGCCTCTAACCATAGTTTGAGAGACTGAGGCAGGAGGATTGCAAGTTCAAGGCCAGCTTTAGCAATTTAGTGAGACCCTGTCCCAAAATAAAAATTTTTAAAAAGAACTGTACTTTATTTTCCATTTAGATTGTCTATAATTTCAGAGCACAAAAAATAAAACTATTTTACTTCTATTTACAGATTTCTTTTTTTAGAGAGAGAGAGAATTTATTTTTTTTCCCCCGGCGGACACAACATCTTTGTTTGTATGTGGTGCTGAGGATCGAACCCGGGCAGCACCCATGCCAGGTGAGCGTGCTACCGCTTGAGCCACATCCCCAGCCCAGATTTATTTTCTATTAAACAAGTAATTAGAAAATAGTCCCCATTGCTAATTTTATTAATATAAAATGAGTCTTGGACTTTATTGAGGGTATCTAGTGTGCTATTTAAACACATGTGTATTAACTATCATATAGGTCATAACATATCTTTATACCATATATCCATAGGAAAGTGTTAAAGGCTGAATTTCTGAAAACTGAAACAACAAACATGCTGTAAAGGATTCCATTCTCTTACACCTACAAAATACTATAAAATGCTTAACACCTGTTCCTGCAAACAGGTGAAAACCTTAGGAGAGCGATAGAGTAGAAAGCACATATGGGCAGAAAGAATTTGTCAGCAAAGGGCCTGACAGCCAATCCCATCATCCCAGGGGACTGAGAGGGCTAGAGAAGGCATCCCCTCTCCCAGCTTTCCCAAGAATAAACATCAAAAGTCCCTGAACTGATAACTCTATGTGTCCTCACCACTCATGCATAGTCACCCAATGACCCTGGACCCATAGTGGAAAATGAGCCTGCCCAGGAGTGGCTCCCCACCCTGATAAACAGTTGCCATGGGAAAAGGCTCACTCTAGCACCCACTGGTGTAGAAACTCTGAGACTGTGCATCTCAAAATCATCATTAGTCACCTGATGTTTATACAAGTCCAACACAACACACAGTGGATGATGCACGAGGAGAGTCCATGTAAAATGTCAAAATATAGACTTCCCACTTCCACTGGGTCATGGAGGGCCTCTTTTCTCCTATGTACACACTCAGCTGGAAAGTGAGCTGTGGTTCTTGCATTCCACCTTTGTTGGATTAGATAACTGAAAGCCTGTGGGGAGCACCTTTCCTGCCCCACTGGCTTGCTGCAGGGTCTAGCTCTAGCATCCTGCTGTTCCAGGAACTTGAGGTGGTCTAGGAGTTCATCTTCGTTTACTCAATTTTCTTTTCCTATGTTATTTGAAAACAATTCTCTTTATTTTGGAACTTTCTCATTAAGGAAATTCCCTCCCCCACTATCCTATACTCAGAGCTGGTTCAGGTGCTACCTTTGTGCTACCTTCTCCCACTTATACAGTCTTTCTGTGTTATGGTCTGTGTTTAATCTATGTAGATTATAGATTACAAAATATTAATAGAAAATAGAATGATGTGATAAGTGTTATAGAATAAATAATGTTCAGCTGCCCTAGTTATAAGTTAAAAGAAAAAAAACCTAAGTAATAGTAGGAAAGCATAATCATGTAAATGTAAGACATAAGATTTAAGTTGTTAGACATAAGATGTAAGATGATAAGTATAAGCCTATAGGTTAATATAGTTATAGAAAAGTATAGGTTAATGGAACAATAGTTAAGTACAAGGTAGAGCTATAGGCAATTATAAGTAAATATAGCCAAAGTGTCTCCATTTTGATAACTCAAGTGTGTAACTGTTATATAAGCTGCTTCTAAGATGTTAAAAAATTTATTTTTCTGTACTTCATATTCCCACAAATGTACTTGAACCCAGGATGTAGACCCACAAATGTGCTCCAACCCAGGATGTGGTTGTCTGTTTTTGCTCTGCTAACTGCTTTCTTAGCCCTTGTATCTATCCTGCTTGCTTGCAACTTGAACATTTCATAGAAAGTGGTTTTTCCCTTTAAATACTCTGATCTATTTGCAGATGGGGCTGTTCTCCCAGAGGGTCGGTTGGACCCTGTGAGGAACAGTATCTGGCCAGATAATAAATACACTCTAATTTGTTTCAAATTTGGACTTAAGTGTGTTTTCTGAGCAGTCACCCATAACAACCTAGCAGTCCTTACCCACACAAATCTCTGCTAACATCTCTGAAGACAACTATGTACCATGAACATACTGATCAAAAGTAATATACCCCAAATTATTCATAATGCTAGGATTGTGGGGCGGGGAGAGGGTATAACTGAAATATCTGGAATTGACTAAAACAATGATTTCAAATGTAGTGAAAATGGAAGAATCCCTCCATATCCTTCAATCAATGATGCACCATTTTTGCAAAAATACTCAAGGAGCCTCTGAAAATAAATGGGTGCCTCTTGGACCCATAGACTTTCAGTGCCCACTGGACCTCCCATATACAGGTAAATGATCACAGGGGACTGCAGGTTGGCAGCAAGTATTCTATGAAGACAAATCACACTATCACTTTCATAACGTGAAAGCAGTTTGTTTTTTTTTTCAGTGTTGGGGATTGAAGCCAGGGCCTTGGGCTTGTTAGGAAAGCACTTTATCATTGGGCTCCATCCATATTCCCCTACAAGCAGAAATTTTAAAAGTCACAAAATCCACAATTTTTATATTGCCCATCCTTGAGAGGATAAGTTGCTAGCATCTATAGATCCTCTCTTCATCCTCCTAAGCATCTATATATTTATTGAACATTTCTTCTCCCTGGCTTACCAGCTAAATCCTAGAGAAACTTTGGTCAAAAATTACTGTTCTTAGGTGGCATTTCTATTATAAACCATTTGAATCCTTTTGGGTCTACCACCATTGAACTTATTGGTAAAAGAAGTGACCAGTGGGATGTAGTGGCTCATGCCTATAATCCCGTGGCTTGGAGGCTGAGGTGGAAGGATCAAGAGTTCAAAGCTAGCCTCAACAAAAGCAAGGTGCTAAGCAACTTCGTGAGCCCCTGTCTCTAAATAAAATACAAAATAGGGCTGGGGATGTGGCTCCGTGAGTTCAATTACTGGTAAGCCCCCCTTCTCCAAAAAAAATGACCAAAGAAAGAGAAGACAGTTACTAGATATACAGACCCATAGACTAAATATAGGAACTCATAGCTGAAAAATTCGGATTCACAAATCAAAGGGATATCATTGACAATGTTGTCGTCTATAAATAACCTCAAGCTAACACATGGAAACATTTTATGTTAAAATTATCTACCATAATAAAATAAAGGCCATAATTTCAAGTGTTTCTTATGAATTTTTCTTCCAATCAAGTTTATATTATATATTTTCTAGATAGGAAGTCCATAAGGGCAAGAGTCTTTATCTATTTTGCTTATTGATATGCTTCCTGTGTCCTAGATACTGAATACTTTCATTTATTATGTACTTAGAAAAAAATTAATATCAGAGGTAAAAAAATCACAGAAATCCAACTGCTAAGTCTTGTATGAGTGCATATAAGAAATAAAATATTTAATAAATATTTATCTCAAAAATACTTATAAATATCTACTGTAACTTAAGTAAAAGCAAAAGAGATATTCAAAATATCAGCTGTTGGCTAGATATTTATTGTTAAAATGGGAAGTGCTTTTATTCACTGAGAGAAAGAAAAGAAATCAAGCAAGATGAAGCAGATGCACACAAGTTGCATGTAAATTTGCTCCCAAAAATGATCCTATTGTTTCACAACAATAAGCAATTACAACCACCCATGGGTACATACAATCTTTAAAATGCATTCCACAAATGAATACTCACAAGACTGCAATAAAACTAGTCAAGTTTTCACATCTTCCAGCTACAACAAATCAATTTCACCCTTATATTACTAACCTCACACTTCAATTCCTAGAAATACCAAACTTGAGGGCCCATTAGAATCATCTAGGGTGCTTGTTAAAGCTCATACCAGAGACCTAACTGAGAAGGTTCTAAGTGGGGATCAAGAGTCTGCATTTGTAATGATTTCCAGGTAGTCCTGGGGCTGCTGGTCCAGGAAACTGCTTGGAGAACCATGGTTCTAGAATATTCATTTTCCAACACACATTCATTTTTACACTCTCAGGACCCAGTAAGTCATCCGTAGGCCTATGGAATTGATTATATGAATAGTGGATCACAGGTAAAAAGAGGCTAAAAATCAGCTTATTCATAGATTCTTTAGGTAATACTGATCTTCCAAAAGTATCTGTGGATATTCAAATTTAATTAATACCTTTTTAAAAAAGCATATTTAAGGGGCTGGGGTTGTATCTCAATGGTAGAGCACTTGCCTCACATGCCTGAGGCCCTGGGTTTGATCCTCAGTACCACATAAAAATAAATAAATAAAAATGAATATATATATTAAGGAAGTATATTTAAATTGAGATAGACTCCTTCTGAGATATAGTACATGATCTTGAGTTCTGAGATTGTTTAAAATGCTTTCTTTGTCTTTTTGAAGTCACATAGTTTTAATATAGCTAAATACTTTCACCTTAAGTTCTCAGAGGAAACCTTATTACAGAATATCATCTGGCACCGGCAAGGTAGAGGGAACTGTGACCACGCACAGAGCAGGCCCAGCGGCCTGCTGAGGGGCAGAGCCGCCCCCCACCCCCCGTGCCTGCCAGGTAGGTGGAACTGTGACCACCGACAGAAAAGGCCCAGTGGCCCGCGGCAGGACAGAGCTTCCAATCACTCCTGCAAGGTAGGCGGGCCTGCGACCCACCGGCAGAAGAGGAGCAGCGGCCTGCTGAGAGGCTGAGCCGCCCCCCACCCCCCGCGCCTGCCAGGTAGGCGGAACTGTGACCACCAACAGAAAAGGCCCAGTGGCCCACGGCGGGACAGAGCTTCCAATCACTCCTGCAAGGTAGGCGGGCCTGCGACCCACCGGCAGAAGAGGAGCAGCGGCCTGCTGAGAGGCTGAGCCGCCCCCTCCCCCTGCGCCGGCAAGGTAGAGGGAACTGTGACCACCCACAGAACAGGCCCAGCAGCCTGCTGAGGGGCAGAGCCGCCCCCCACCCCCCGCGCCTGCCAGGTAGGCGGAACTGTGACCACCGACAGAAAAGGCCCAGTAGCCCGCAGAGGGGCAGAGCTTCCAATCACTCCTGCAAGGTAGGCGGGCCTGCGACCCACCGGCAGAAGAGGAGCAGCGGCCTGCTGAGAGGCAGAGCCGCCCCCTCCCCCCCGCGCCTGCAAGGTAGACGGAACTGTGACCACCATCAGAACAGGCCAGACCTGCAACCGAGAGACAGAACAGGCCCAGTGGCCTGAGGAAGGGTAGAGCCGCGCCCCCCCCCACGCCTGCAAGGTAGGCGGACCTGCGACCCACTGGCAGTACAGCCCCAGAGGCCTGCAGAGGGGCAGTGCCGCTGCCTGCGCCTGCAAAGTAGGCAGAACTGCGACCGCCGACAGAACAAGCCTAGCGGCCCGCAGAGGGACAGAGCCGCCGCCCGCGCCTGCAAGGTCGGCGGACCTGCTACCGACCGGCAGAGCAGGCCCAGGGGCCTGCCGGCGTGGTAGGCACATTGCCCCAATTGGAGGAGGGGCAGAGCCGCCGCCCGCGCCTGCGAGGGAGACTTTGCAACTATACAAGACCAATATAAATATATAGGGGGAAAATTCAATAGCACAACAGTTTCACCAAGTAGAAAGGAACGCGAACAGTATGAAGAGACAAGGAAAGAAAGGACCACAAGCAATGCAGGTCAACTCAACGTTAGAAGAAGTAATAGCTGCAGCAGATGGAATGTCAGATAAAGAATTCAGGATATACATGCTTCAGATGATCTGGAGTCTCAAGGAAGACATCAGACAGCAAAATCAGACAATGAAAGATCACTTCAACAATGAATTACATAAACAAATCCAAGAAGCAAAAGATCAACTATACAGGGAGATAGAGGTTATAAAAAACAAACAAACAGAAATCCTAGAAATGCAGGAAGCAATAAACCAACTTAAAAACTCAATTGAGAATACTACCAGCAGAGTAGAACACTTAGAAGACAGAACATCAGACAATGAAGATAAAGTATTTCAACTTGAAAAGAACATAGACAGCTCAGCAAGACTGTTAAGAAACCATGAGCAGAACATCCAAGAAATATGGGATAACATCAAGAGACCAAATTTAAGAGTCATTGGGATACAGGAAGGGACAGAGTTTCAAACCAAAGGAATGAGCAATCTATTCAATGAAATAATACGAGAAAACTTCCCAGACTTGAAGAATGAGACAGAACCCCAAATCCTAGAAGCCTACAGGACGCCGAATGTGCAAAATCATAAGAGACTCACACCTAGACACATTATAATGAAGATGCCCAACATACAGAATAAGGAGAGAATTTTAAAAGCTACAAGAGAAAGGAAGCAGATCACATTTAGGGGTAAGCCAATCAGGATAACAGCTGATCTTTCAACACAGACTCTGAAAGCTAGAAGATCCTGGAATAACATATTTCAAACACTGAAAGAAAATGGGTTCCAACCAAGAATTGTGTTTCCAGCGAAATTAAGCTTCAGGATGGAAGATGAAATTAAAACCTTCCACGATAAACAAAAGTTAAAAGAATTCGCAGCTAGAAAACCATCTCTTCAAAACATCCTCGGCAAAACATTACAGGAAGAGGAAATGGAAAATAACAATGAAAACCAACAGTGGGAGGTAGGACAGTAAAGGGGGGGAAATAATCAAAGAGGAAAACAAACCATGTTTAGTAACATAAATAAACAAATATGGCTGGAAGAACAACCCATATCTCAATAATAACCCTAAATGTTAATGGCTTAAACTCACCAATCAAGAGACACAGGCTAGTAGAATGGATCACAAAACAAGACCCAACAATATGCTGCCTACAGGAGAAGCATTTGATAGGAAAAGACATACATAGGCTGAAGGTGAAAGGTTGGGAAAAATCATATCACTCCTATGGACTTCGGAAACAAGCAGGAGTATCCATACTCATATCAAATAAAATAGATTTCAAACCAAAGTTAATCAAAAGGGATAAAGAGGGACACTACATACTGCTCAAGGGAACCATACACCAACAAGACATAACAATCATAAATATATATGCCCCAAACAATGGTGCAGCTATGTTCATCAAACAAACTCTTCTCAAGTTCAAGAGTCTAATAGACCACCATACAATAATCATGGGAGACTTCAACACACCTCTATCACCAATGGACAGATCTTCCAAGCAAAAGTTGAATAAGGAAACTATAGAACTCAATAACACAATTAATAACCTAGACTTAATTGACATATATAGAATATACCACCCAACATCAAGCAGTTATACTTTTTTCTCAGCAGCACATGGATCCTTCTCAAAAATAGATCATATATTATGTCACAGGGAAACTCTTAGACAATATAAAGGAGTAGAGATAATACCATGCATCCTATCTGATCATAATGGAATGGAACTGAAAATCAACGATAAAAGAAGGAAGGAAAAAGAATACATCACTTGGAGAATGAACAATAGGTTACTGAATGATCAATGGGTTATAGAAGACATCAAGGAGGAAATTAAAAAATTCTTAGAGATTAATGAAAACACAGACACAACATATCGGAATCTATGGGACACATTGAAAGCAGTTCTAAGAGGAAAATTCATTGCTTGGAGTTCATTCCTTAAAAAAAGAAAAAACCAACAAATAAATGATCTCATACTTCATCTCAAAATCCTAGAAAAAGAAGAGCAAAACAACAGCAAAAGAAGTAGAAGGCAAGAAATAATTAAAATCAGAGCTGAAATTAATGAAATCGAAACAAAAGAAACAATTGAAAAAATTGACAAAACTAAAAGTTGGTTCTTTGAAAAAATAAACAAAATCGACAGACCATTAGCCATGCTAGCGAAGAGAAGAAGAGAGAGAACTCAAATTACTAGCATACGGGATGACAAAGGCAATATCACAACAGACACTTCAGAAATACAGAAGATAATCAAAAGTTATTTTGAATCCTTATACTCCAATAAATTAGAAGATAGTGAAGGCATAGATAAATTTCTTAAGTCATATGATCTGCCCAGATTGAGTCAGGAGGATATAGACAACCTAAACAGACCAATATCAATTGAGGAAATAGAAGAAACCATCAAAAGACTACCAACTAAGAAAAGCCCAGGACTGGATGGGTATACAGCAGAGTTTTACAAAACCTTTAAAGAGGAACTAATACCAATACTTTTCAAGCTACTTCGGGAAATAGAAAAAGAGGGAGAACTTCCAAATTCATTCTACGAGGCCAACATCACCCTGATACCTAAACCAGACAAAGACACTTCAAAGAAAGAAAACTACAGACCAATATCTCTAATGAACCTAGATGCAAAAATCCTCAATAAAATTCTGGCGACTCGGATACAAAAACATATCAAAAAAATTGTGCACCATGATCAAGTAGGATTCATCCCTGGGATGCAAGGCTGGTTCAATATACGGAAATCAATAAATGTTATTCACCACATCAATAGACTTAAAAATAAGAACCATATGATCATCTCGATAGATGCGGAAAAAGCATTCGACAAAGTACAGCATCCCTTTATGTTCAAAACTCTAGAAAAACTAGGGATAACAGGAACATACCTCAATATTGTAAAAGCAATCTATGCTAAGCCTCAGGCTAGCATCATTCTGAATGGAGAAAAATTGAAGGCATTCCCTCTAAAATCTGGAACAAGACAGGGATGCCCTCTCTCACCACTTCCGTTCAACATAGTTCTCGAAACACTGGCCAGAGCAATTAGACAGACGAAAGAAATTAAAGGCATCAAAATAGGAAAAGAAGAACTTAAATTATCACTATTTGCAGATGACATGATTCTATACCTAGCAGACCCAAAAGGGTCTACAAAGAAACTATTAGAGCTAATAAATGAATTCAGCAAAGTGGCAGGATATAAAATCAACACGCATAAATCAAAGGCATTCCTGTATATCAGCGACAAATCCTCTGAAATGGAAATGAGGACAACCACTCCATTCACAATATCTTCAAAAAAAATAAAATACTTGGGAATCAACCTAACAAAAGAGGTGAAAGACTTATACAATGAAAACTACAGAACCCTAAAGAGAGAAATAGAAGAAGATCTTAGAAGATGGAAAAATATACCCTGTTCATGGATAGGCAGAACTAACATCATCAAAATGGCGATATTACCAAAAGTTCTCTATAGGTTTAATGCAATGCCAATCAAAATCCCAACAGCATTTCTTGTAGAAATAGAGAAAGCAATCATGAAATTCATATGGAAAAATAAAAGACCCAGAATAGCAAAAACAATGCTAAGCAGGAAGTGTGAATCAGGCGGTATAGCGATACCAGACTTCAAACTATACTACAGAGCAATAGTAACAAAAACAGCATGGTACTGGTACCAAAACAGGCGGGTGGACCAATGGTACAGAATAGAGGACACAGAAACCAATCCACAAAACTACAACTATCTTATATTTGATAAAGGGGCTAAAAGCATGCAATGGAGGAAGGAGAGCATCTTCAACAAATGGTGCTGGGAAAACTGGAAATCCATATGCAACAAAATGAAACTGAATCCCTTTCTCTCTCCATGCACAAAAGTTAATTCAAAATGGATCAAGGAGCTTGATATCAAATCAGAGACACGCCGTCTGATAGAAGAAAAAGTTGGCTACGATCTACAGTCGGTGGGGTTGGGCTCCAAATTCCTCAATAGGACACCCATAGCACAAAAGTTAATAACTAGAATCAACAAATGGGACTTACTCAAACTAAAAAGTTTTTTCTCAGCAAAAGATACAATAAGAGAGGTAAATAGAGAGCCTACATCCTGGGAACAAATCTTTACTCCTCACACTTCAGATAGAGCCCTAATATCCAGAGTATACAAAGAACTCAAAAAATTAGACAATAAGAGAACAAACAACCCAATCAACAAATGGGCCAAGGACCTGAACAGACACTTCTCAGAGGAGGACATACAATCAATCAACAAGTACATGAAAAAATGCTCACCATCTCTAGCAGTCAGAGAAATGCAAATCAAAACCACCCTAAGATACCATCTCACTCCAGTAAGATTGGCAGCCATTATGAAGTCAAACAACAACAAGTGCTGGCGAGGATGTGGGGAAAAGGGTACACTTGTACATTGCTGGTGGGACTGCAGATCGGTGCAGCCAATTTGGAAAGCAGTATGGAGATTTCTTGGAAAGCTGGGAATGGAGCCACCATTTGACCCAGCTATTCCCCTTCTTGGTCTATTCCCTAAAGACCTAAAAAGGGCATGCTACAGGGACACTGCTACATCGATGTTCATAGCAGCACAATTCACAATAGCTAGACTGTGGAACCAACCTAGATGCCCTTCAATGGATGAATGGATAAAAAAAATGTGGCATTTATACACAATGGAGTATTACTCTGCATTAAAAAATGACAAAATCATAGAATTTACAGGGAAATGGATGGCATTAGAGCAGATTATGCTAAGTGAAGCTAGCCAATCCCTAAAAAACAAATGCCAAATGTCTTCTTTGATATAAGGAGAGTAACTAAGAACAGAGTAGGGTCGAAGAGCATGAGAAGAAGATTAACATTAAACAGGGATGAGAGGTGGGAGGGAAAGGGAGAGAGAAGGGAAATTGCATGGAAATGGAAGGAGACCCTCAGAGTTATACAAAAGTACATACAAGAGGAAGTGAGGGGAAGGGGAAAAATAATACAAGGGGGACAAACGAATGTCAGTAGAGGGGGCAGAGAGAGAAGAGGGGAGGGGAGGGGAGGGGAGGGGGGATAGTAGAGGATAGGAAAGGCAGCAGAACACAACAGACACTAGTATGGCAATATGTAAATCAATGGATGTGTAACTGATGTGATTCTGCAATCTGTATATGGGGTAAAAATGGGAGCTCATAACCCACTTGAATCAAATTGTGAAATATGATATATCAAGAACTATGTAATGTTTTGAACAGCCAACAATAAAAAATTTAAAAAAAAAAATTAAAGACAAAAAAAAAATAGATATGCAGATGCTAGATAGATAGGTAGATAGATATTCTTCACATAATCTGGGAATCTATCCCATGGCAGCGAGAACAGTTATGTAATAATATATTAACTGAAATTTTTATTAAATATTTGTTAATAATGAACAAAATGAAAACAAAAAAAAATAGAATATCATCTACTCTAAAAAATTTTAGAACAAACTGACCCTTGACTTCTTTATGTAAAATGTCATATAATGTGTCAGTTTCTTCAAACATAATAATTCAGTAGAATAAAGATATCTCAATTTTAAACCAAAATAAAATGAAACAGAAATATATTAAAGAGACCCAGAATATGATTAATGATTTATAGGGGCCACGAAGTGATCTTAAGTTAAATAGAAGCACTTTTCAATGATAAAAATTCATTTTTAAACTATAAACACTTAATATTAAAGATTCTCACTTTCTTCTGAAATACTTAACAAGTTTATACACAGACCAAAAGAAAAACAGAATTTCCCCTATCCCCACTGGTTGCAGGGACTCCTCTGATCTTAGAATCTTCCAGAAATACCTACATAAAAGTTCCCATACTATATTTGTTCCTCGCAATAAGAAACTCAATCTATAAGTTAACGATTCACACTATAATGAATATTCATTGCTATGGACTGAATGTTGGTGTACCCCTAAAATTCAATGTAATATTGGGAGGTGAAGAATTTTCAGGAGGTGATTAGGTCATGAGGGCTCACGCTAATGAATGTGATTGGTATCTTTTCAAAAGAGGCTGAGGGAGACTTCTTGCCCCTTCTACCATGTAAGGATGCAGCAAAGCAGTGCCATCCTTGAAGCAGAGAGAAATCCTTCACCAAACTTTGAATCTACTGGTGCCCTGATCTTACATTTCTCAACCTCTAAAAACAGTAAATTACTGTTCTCATATGATCCAGCATTCAAATAAATGGAAATCAGCATGTCAAAGAGTTGTCTGTTACTGTGTGTATATATGTGAATGCATGACCAATGTTATTCTGCAACCTGTATACTCAGAAAAATTAGATATTATATCCTATCTGATTCAAATGTATGATATGTCAAGGTCATTGTACTGTCATGTGTAATTAATTAAAACAAATTTTTAAAATTCCTTAAAAAAAGAGTTGTCTGTACTCCCATGTTTATTACAGAACTATCCATAAGAACCAAGATTTGTAATCAGCCTGTATGTCCATCAGTGGATGAATAGATAAAGAAAATGTGGTATGTGTACTCAATGGAATATTATTGAGCCATAAAAAAGAATTAAATCCAGTCATTTGTGGCAACATGGATGAGCCTGGAGGACATGATGTTAAGTGAAATAAGTCAGACCCAGAAACGGAAAGATGAATACCACATGCTCTCCCTTATATGTAGAGGATAAAAAAGTTGGTCTCACGAAAGTAAAGAGTAGAACAGTAGCTACCAAAGGCTGGGAAGCATTTGAGCAGGGGAAATGGAAAGAGGATGGTTAATAGGTATAGGGGGTGCAAATGGATAGGAGGAATAATTTTTAGTGTTCCATAATCACAGTAGTATAATTACAGTTAGTGAATATCTCAAAATAAATTATTATAGAGAATTTTGAATGTTCCCAAAATAAAAAAAAATAAAAAAGATTAGAACTTGAAGTGAAAAATATGCCAATTACCTTGATCTGATCATTACATGTTTTATACATGTACTAAAACATCACACTGTATTCCACAAACATGTACAATTGCTATGTTAATTAAAATGAAAATACATGTTAAACAAAAACAAATAAATAAATAAACTATCTCCTTATGAATTACCCAGACTAAGGTATTTTATTTAAGCAGACCTGAACAGGTTAAGATAATTGGATTCATTTCTAGGACACATCACTATACATTCCTCCAAGGAATCTATTGAACTACCACATACACCTGAACTTCTTATGAAAGTCTTCAAATCCATATTCATCTCTACAAGTGCCTTTTATCTATACATAAAAAGGCTAATTGCATTAAATATTCCCACGCTGAGTTCCAAGATACACATTTACCATTCTAAAGTATATCTAACTATTAAGTTAGCAGGGAAAAAATAATTATTAAATTATCTTTGTGATTAAATTGGTCAGAGAGATATTTGATCAATTATTTACAGTGGTTGCTTCAAAAGCAAACACTGATTTAGTCTGTTGTATATATATATTTAAGTTTCAAATTTAATGAACTAGAACATTAGGTAGACATGTTGTCTAAAAAACTCATTTAAAACGTCTTTGAATAAAATAAGAAATAAAACAGCTTTAAATAATTCTGAAAAGGAAGCCTGTTTAAACACACAAATAGTATAATCCAGTGGTTCTTAACCATGAATGCACATTGGAATTATTTGTGAAGCTTAAAAATACTGGTGACAGTGTCCCACTCCAAGAGGTTTGGATTTAATTGGTTTGTGGGTGATTTAAATATGATTCTGATATGCAATCAAGTCCACTGATTTAGTTAAAACAAAATTGCCAGAAGACATTTATTGATCAAAAACAACTGTTTTCCTTACATGCCCAAAATAAATAATTCTTTGTTTTCTTAATAATTTATATTACTTGGGTTAAAGTAATATATAGATAGGAATGGCTATGTAATTTATTCTTCAAAATGAGACATTTTTGAAAGTGAAAAGTGGTTACCGTACATGATTGACCCAGCATAATGGAAGCAAACCAGGACCCTCCTGGGAAAAATAGAGGGTCACATGGTCACCAACTTAAAGAAGACTTATTGGATAGTTTTATTAACTATTTCATTTATATGTATCATTTTTCTAAACACTGTACAGTTGTAAATGCCCAGAGATTTTAAGGTTTTAATGACAGAAGACAGTTCAAATACTAACACTTGAAAGGTTAACATTTAGATTCTGATCTACTGGATAAATGCCTGTTTACTTAGGATCATGTGTGAAGAGAAGATTTTGGGACTAAATTAAGATTTGCTGGGAAAGCAAACTAAAATGGTAGAGATAATATTTTAAATATCATTATTTTTCTGTGCCAACCCCATTTCAGAGGATAATCACGTGCAATAATGCTGACTCTCAAAAATGGTAGATTAAAATAATTCATTTCTGGTTTTAATTAAAATTGAGAAAGTAGGAACTAATAATATAATGCGTGTCAGAGCTGCATGTGTGCAGCATCAAAGATAAGAAGGGGATTGCAACAAGGGCTGGCTTCTGGAGTTTCTTGAAAATTCCCAAGAAAAGAAGAGAGACAGGAAGCTAATGGCTGCCACACTGGCAATTTTGATGTGTGAGGCAGCTGGCTGAGTTGCCTGAAGCCATTCCCTAAGTCCCTAATGACTCAAGGTCACTAGCAACACTGTCCATAAGCACCCAGTCTGAAACTCATTGCTGCCTCTATGGTATCTAATGGATGCAGCAAGTTTGGGCTGTTTTAGTGGTCACCTCTAGTATCAGATCTTGATGCCAGATGGAGGTGGAGATGGAAGGGAAAATAGAGCACAATGATAGGAAAAAGCCACAGTCTGCACAAAGACTTAAATAAAAGGGTCACAGTGCCTGAAAATTTTTTTTAAAAAAAAATGGGGCCATAACACAGTGCTTTTCAAATAAATTCCACCATATCTCTAGAGTCAGTTGACTTATTACTTCTTCCATGCCCTTTCTGAATTACTGAAGTCCTCGGAACATAATGAATAATTGCCTGTTTCCTTATTTTACAAGAAATGTGACACAAGGGTTATCAGGATGCCTCTTTCTGCACAGATGATGAAAGTTTCTAACCCAGTACAGATTTCAGTTTATAAAAGCTTTACCCACTTGCTCCAAAACTGATTGTATTTCTAGTCATGCTATACTGTGACTACAATCATGAAACCGAGTTCCACAGAAGACTCGTCCAGAGCTAGAAATTTTAACAACAGACTTTAAGAGTATTTCAGGTGACAAAAACCTGACCTAACCTTAGAAAAACAAAATCTCACACAGTAAGAAATTTTTATTCACATCTCAGAACTAAATAGCACTAAAGAGGCTCTCAAAAAATGTGTGCTTAATATTATGCTTGTTTATTAGAAAGTCTCACAACAATAGTTTTCTAATCAAATATTTTTGTGGAATTTTTAATTAATAAAGTTAAGTGGATTTTATCACAGCAGCCTCTTATGGGGTCTAAGATGTGTCGTGAATTTCAATAAGAGAGAGAGCATAACTACTACTACAAGATTATGCGATCATGAAGTCCTTTTTTTTTTTTTTGGTTAGGACAGCCCACAAAACTAACAATCTCAGAAACATACTGGAATATAGTCAATAATGTGTTTAAATAAGTATTTTTCTTAACTTTCCCAGTACAATTTAAACTACATTTGTCCAAGCTTTGTGGAAATTGAGAATATTAACTGTCAATCTAGATAATGACAAATCAACAAAATATCATTTAAATATGAAAGTGAAATATGGATTTTTTATAGATTTAAAAACTTAGTTTTCCCTGGAGTCATGTTTTATGCTGCTGTTGTCTGCCATGCCCTTGTGGCCTGATGATCTGCCTCATTGTGAGCCCAGAGCTACAGAGTTGGCCATCTACAGACTGAGACTTGTGAAACTGTAAGCCCCAAATAAAATTTTCCTCCTCTATGTTGTTTTTGTCAGGTCCTTTGGTCACAGCAATGAAAAAGCTGACTAAAGCAGAAATTGGTACTGAAATGTGGGATCATTGCTGTGACAGACCTGACTATGTGGTTTAGAAACCTTCAAGAGTAATTTGGGGAGGGGGCGCATTTTGAAAAGTTTAGAGATGCAAGCTGGAAAAATCTTTAGATGTTATAAGTAGAGCTTTATGGGTGATTCTGATGGGAGGTCAGGAGACCAGAATGCCAAAATAGGACTGTGGACAATAAAGACTGAGTTCATGAGGTTTCAGAGGGAAAAGAGAATTGGAAATTAAATAGAGGCCATTCATGTTATGTTCTGGAAAATAAGTTGTCTGTATTTTGCCCATATCCTGGGACTTTCCATGAGTCTGAATTTAAAGGTGATGTGCTCATTAATCTAGTGGAGAAAAATTTCAAGGCAGTACAGCATTCGGGTAGTGTATGGATATTGATGGCAGCTTTTAACCAAGTTTACTGTGATAAGCAGGAGGAGAAATCAGAACAGAAAGATTAGAAAAATTTGTAGTTAGGCCATGAGTGAGTAAAACTGGAGCTAAGAAAGCTGTGATTATTAAAGTGATTATAGCCACTAAAGAGATGCTGCTAAGTACTTTACCCAGAAGCAATAGGAAAAAATGGCTTGAGGGTATCTCAGCAATTGGCAAGACTACATCTATCTCAAGTTTGAGCCTATAAAAGTAAAAATTACTTTGAGAAGAAACCATGTGGGAACCTGATTGCAAGGCAGCTGGGAGAGGTAGGAAGTTGTTTTACCATGCTCAAGACACCCAGTCACTCAGAGGCTGCTGAGCTATGGTCCCTCGAGGCTTGGCTACTGCTTAAGATGGTGGCAGACCTTGGAATGAACCACATTGTGCTGGTTCTGCAGGATTCCAGGATCCTCGAGATAAAGGGTCATGAAGGATTTCACTAAGATTTCAAAAGAAGGCCTGGGAGGCCAGGAAAATGCAGCAGGATTGGAGTCCCTTAAGACTACCCCTGACAGAATAATGCATGAAGAAGCAAGAAGGAAGCAAAAGCAGCAGCAGAGACCCTGAGATCAAGAGTATCATGGAATGTCTTCTGAGGAAAGCTGTAGGACTCTAGCAGAGATAGGCCAATAGAGAGGTCATGTGGGCTGCAACCAGCAAAGTCATAGGGGCACAAGACCTTTGGAGAACTTAATGAAGCCATGTGACCCATATGCTTAAAGTGGAACTACAGGATTTACTTGATCAGTTGGATTTCAGCCTTGCTTTGGTCTCATTCCTTCTTTCTATGCTCTATTTCTCCCTTGTAGAATGGAAATGTTTGCTTTGAAAATATGCAACTTGCTTTTGATTTTTACAGGGTATAAACTGAGAATTTGCCTTGAGTCTCAGAGGAGATGTAATACTTAGACATTTGGGTAATGCTAGAACTGTTTAGACCACAGGGAGTCTTGAAAATGGACCAAATGTATTCTATATTGTGACATAGTCATAAGCTTTTGGGGGCCAGGAGTGGGAATGTTATGGTTTAGATATAAGGTGTCCCCAGAAGACAATGCAAGGAAGTTTAGAGATTAAATGATTGGATTGTGAGAGCTTTAACTTGATTGGTAATGTTAATCCACTGGTATGAATTAACTGAGTGGTTAACTATAGACAAGTAGGGAGTGGCTGGAGGAAGTAGGTCATTGGGGGCACACCTTTGGGATTTATATTTTGTCCCTGGTGAGCAGAGCTGTTTGTGATTCTGGATTGCCCTGGCCTCAGTTGCTTTATTCTTCCACACCCTTCCACCATGATGGTATGCCTCATCAGGAGTAGCAATGGAGTCAGTCATCTATATACTAAGACCACTAAAGCCATGAGCCACAAAATAAACGTTCCTTCCTCTACATTGTTCTTGTCAGGTCTTTTGGTAACAGCAATGAAAAATCTGACTAAAACACTTCACTAAATGTTTTACTAGAAAGCATTTGTCTAAAAATATTTGCATTTTTGCAAAAAAAAAAAAAAAAAAAAAAAACTAAGTTGTGACAAGCAAACTTTAAAAAACTAAAATATTACAAGGTATTCTTTACAGGGGAAAAATTCCAGGCAGAAATGCAAGTGTTCAGACAAAAATTTTTATTATAATGAAAAGAGGAAACTTAAAGGAGAATTTATGGGATTAAAGCATACTAAGATACTTGCAAACTCAGACTATAATAAAACAAAGATGCATGTTATAATGCCTATATTTAACAGTAAAAAGAAATCAAAGCATATATACTAAAGTAATAAAGGGAAAAAATAAAAAATAACACAAAGGGGAGACAAAAATAATTGAAAAAACTTAGCACAAATAGTACAAATAGAAAACAAAATAAGATGGCAGAATTAAACCTAATTATATAAGTTATTAAAATATATTTAAATGAGCTAAATCATTCAAATAGAAAAAAGAATGTCACACTAGACTTCCCCAAAATACAAATATACCTTGTGATCCGAATGCCTATGAACATTTTGAACTAATGCTAGCCCAAAAACCCCTCCCCACTAAAATACAATTCATTTAATAAATAAAACATTTATCTTAAATAAAAGTATAGGAGATAGAAATTATTACCAGGAACTATAGAGACAGTACCGTAAGGGAAAGATGAAAGAATAATTTCATAGTATAAAAAAGCAAAGACTAAAACTTTGACCTTTTGCATAATGAGTTAACCAGAAAACACTTGACAAAAAAGAATTTAAGCCAAACACCCCGAAACCAGACGAGCTACTTATGAGCAGCTAATAAGAGCCCATCCGTCTATGTTGCAAAATAGTGAAGGAGGTGAAAAGCCTACCGAGCCTGGTGATAGCTAGTTTCCAGATTAGAATTTCAGTTCTGCTTTAAATTTACCTAAAGCTCATATGTTGGAACCTAAAACCAAATATGGTAGTATAAAGAGATGAGTCTTTTAGGGGATGGTTAACTCATGAGGGCTCCACCTTCACAAAAGCCCTTATAAAAGGGCTGGGGGTAACCAGCCAAGTTCTGTAGTCCTCCTGCTTCTGCCAAGTGGGAACACAGCATTTTCCTCTTTCATCATGTGAGGGTAAAGTAAGAGGCATCATTTTGGAAGCAAAGAGCATCCCTAAACAAATACCAAGTCTGCCAGCACCTTGATTTTGGATTTCTCAGCCTCCAGAAAAGATAAATTCCTCCAGTGAAAAAACAAATTTCTCTTCTTTACAAATTACTCAGTCTCAAGTATCATTATAAAAGCAAGAATGGACTAAGACAAATGCTACTTACAAAGACACATAAGAATACAGAAACAATGAAGTAGAAGCAAGGAAAAATACATACCGCATAAATACTAAGCAAAAGAAAATGGATATAGTTTATTTATTAGAAGATTAGTTAATTATTTGACAAAGTAGACTTTAATGCAAAACTTATTACTAGAGTAAAGAGACAGATATCATAATTATAAGATCTCAATTCGCCAGGAAGATAAAACATCTGAACATTTGAACAAATGTAATAACCGAACCTAAGTATAATAAAGAATTTTTAAAAAAGAGAAGTGCACAAATCTACAATAACATTTCCCATCATAATGGAAGATTTTAACACTTCTCTGTATTAGATAGAACAAGCTGATGTCAAATTAGAAAGGATATACAAGATTTGCACCTAATTGATATTTGTAACACTGAATTAAAAAATGAAAGAATACACGTTCTTTCAGATACACATAGAACAAAAAGGCAAAAAGATATAGAAGTTATAAGTATTCAAAAGGAATAAATAAAAATTTTCACAAAGGATTTAGTTATGTACATAGAAAAATACAAAAGAATTTACAGGTAAATTACTAGAATAAGAAAGATCATCCGATACAAAGCAAAAATACAAAAAAATTATATATACTGAATACAAGGAATAAATTAAAAATTCTTTGACACTATTTTTAGCTACATCAAAAAGAAACCAAAATCTAGGAATTGACTTAACAATAGATATATGAGACCTACACACAAAGAGATCCCTACATTTCATTAACTGAAATTCTAAATAAACTGATGAGTATATTATGCCCCAAACCAAAAGACTTAATATGGTTACAATGACATTTCTTTTTTTTTTTTTTTTTTTTTTAATTTTTTATTATGGGTTGTTCAAAACATTACAAATTTCTTGACATATCATATTCCACACTTTGATTCAAGTGGGTTATGAACTCCCACCTTCACCCCATACCCAGATTGCAGAATCACATCAGTTACACATCCATTGATTTACAAATTGCCATACTAGTGTCTGTTGTGCTCCGCTGCCTTTCCCGTCCTCCACCCTCCCCCCTCCCCACCTCTCCCCTCCCCTCCCCTCCTCTCTCTCTACCTCCTCCACTGTATAACCCTGAGGGTCTCCTTCCATTACCATGCAATTTCCCTTCTCTCTCCCTTTCCCTCCCACCTCTCATCCCTGTTAAATGTTAATCTTCTTCTCATGCTCTTCATCCCTACTCTGTTCTTAGTTACTCTCCTTATATCAAAGAAGACATTTGGCATTTGTTTTTTAGGGATTGGCTAGCTTCACTTAGCATAATCTGCTCTAATGCCATCCATTTCCCTGTAAATTCTATGATTTTGTCATTTTTTAATGCAGAGTAATACTCCATTGTGTATAAATGCCACATTTTTTTTATCCATTCGTCTATTGAAGGGCATCTAGGTTGGTTCCACAGTCTTGCTATTGTGAACTGTGCTGCTATGAACATCGATGTAGCAGTGTCCCTGTAGCATGCCCTTTTTAGGTCTTTAGGGAATAGACCAAGAAGGGGAATAGCTGGGTCAAATGGTGGCTCCATTCCCAACTTTCCAAGAAATCTCCATACTGCTTTCCAAATTGGCTGCACCGATCTGCAGTCCCACCAGCAATGTACAAGTGTACCCTTTTCCCCACATCCTCGCCAGCACTTGTTGTTTGACTTCTTAATGGCTGCCAATCTTACTGGAGTGAGATGGTATCTTAGGGTGGTTTTGATTTGCATTTCTCTGACAGCTAGAGATGTTGAGCATTTTTTCATGTACTTGTTGATTGACTGTATGTCCTCCTCTGAGAAGTGTCTGTTCAGGTCCTTGGCCCATTTGTTGATTGGGTTGTTTGTTCTCTTATTGTCTAATTTTTTGAGTTCTTTGTATACTCTGGATATTAGGGCTCTATCTGAAGTGTGAGGAGTAAAGATTTGTTCCCAGGGTGTAGGCTCCCTATTTACCTCTCTTATTGTTTCTTTTGCTGAGAAAAAACTTTTTAGTTTGATTAAGTCCCATTTGTTGATTCTAGTTATTAACTTTTGAGCTATGGGTGTCCTATTGAGGAATTTGGAGCCCGACCCCACTGAATGTAGATTGTAGCCAACTTTTTCTTCTATCAGACGGCATGTCTCTGATTTGGTATCAAGCTCCTTGATCCATTTTGAATTCACTTTTGTGCATGGCGAGAGAAAGGGATTCAGTTTCATTTTGTTGCATATGGATTTCCAGTTTTCCCAGCACCATTTATTGAAGATGTTATCCTTCCTCCATTGCATGCTTTTAGCCCCTTTATCAAATATAAGATAGTTGTAGTTTTGTGGATTGGTTTCTGTGTCCTCTATTCTGTACCATAGGTCCACCCGCCTGTTTTGGTACCAGTACCATGCTGTTTTTGTTACTATTGCTCTGTAGTATAGTTTGAAGTCTGGTATCGCTATACCGCCTGATTCACACTTCCTGCTTAGCATTGTTTTTGCTATTCTGGGTCTTTTATTTTTCCATATGAATTTCATGATTGCTTTCTCTATTTCTACAAGAAATGCCGTTGGGATTTTGATTGGCATTGCATTAAACCTATAGAGAACTTTTGGTAATATCGCCATTTTGATGATGTTAGTTCTGCCTATCCATGAACAGGGTATATTTTTCCATCTTCTAAGATCTTCTTCAATGACATTTCTTCTAAAATTCATCTATAAGATCAATATAATTCCATTCCAAATTCTACCAGTTTATTTGTGGAAATTGACAAGCTTCTTTTAAAATAATATGGATGGAAAATGAAATCTACCAATTATGCTATGTCTATGTACCAATATAATATAATGAATTTGCTTTTATATAAATTATATTAGTTAAAATAATAATAGCAATAATAGACAAGAGATCAATAGAGGAAAACAATCAGATCAGAAGGGAAGAGGAGGGAAACGGAAGATACTGGATAATGAAAGTCATCAAATTATGTCATTTGCATGTATGAATATGGCATAATGAGCCCCACCTATTGTGTATAATTATAATGCACCAATATAAATAAACAAATTTTTTAAATATTTTGGAAATAAAAATAGTCAAGAATAACCAAGAAGCTCTTGAGATTGGGGAAAAGATGGGGGAACTTACTCTACTGGGTGGTGAATATCACCTATTATAAAACTATATTAGGAGGATCCAAGATAGTGGGCCAGAGGGAGGCAACATTCTGTGTCACTCCATGACCTGAGTCTCAATTAGTGGGAATACTGCTTTGCTGAGAGTGATAAAGGACCCCTACACAGCTGATCCTGAGCAGGAATCACAGCCGCTGGGCCCCACGGGGCCCAGGCCTCAGTGTAAGAAAAGGACTCCCCACTCCTGACTACTTACCCACACAGGTCTTGCGGGTGCCTTAGCGTGACCACTGGCATCAGCACCGGTGCAGAATTCCCAGATGCTATTCCCACGAAGGACACTCAGCTGCTACCCATGCTCAGGAACACCAGTCACTACTCCTGTGTGGACCCCCACCTACTAATGTGGGGCTCCCCCATTTGCCTCCATCTTGGGACTCGGCAGCTACTGCCATAGTCCCCTACTCATGTTAGCCTGCCTGAACCTGGGGACATCACAGGCTCTGAAGAAAGCCCACAGCCACAATACTGCATACCACAGAGCTCATCTCTGAACACATTGCACAATGCCATCGTCCACCTCCTGCCACTCAACCCAACACCCCATCACTGAAAGCAGCAGCCTTCATCTTGGGTCACCTCCATCACATCTTTAGTTGGGACAATTACCAGTTTGGAACACCAGATAGCCAGGTACCCATAGTTTTCTAACTCCCCCCATTCCCAGCAACTGCTAACTCAGCAGAGTAATTGCCCAATTCAAAATAGCCCTCCATGACAGGTGCGCAGCCACCAGAATGCAACACACAGACCCCAAAGAGAAAGGTTCCTGATTAGGAAGTAGAAAGGGACAGGGTGAGGGAGATCCACTTTAGAGACTAATTTAGAGGGCAGGAACTGTGAGCTATACAGGAAAGATGAGGAAGTAAGACCTGGCACCCACGTCACAGGAGCAGACCCCAAAAGGAGATCCTTGAGGTGCAGTCTCTCAATGGGACTGGCAGGTGCCTAACCCCACTTCAAGGTGCCCTGCACACAAGACCAACCCTCATACCCAGGTAACCCCCACCATCCTGAGGGCAGAGATACCAACTAAGAACAGACAATCCCACCCAATGGATGAGAAGGGAAGCAGGAAAGACACTGATCTCCAAGAAAAACAATCCTTATTTCTTCCTTTGAGATTTTTTTTTAATTTCTTCTCCCTTTTTATTCTCCTGCCTTCACATCCCCAACATATATGAAATCAAGTACTTTGCATGAATTAGGATATTGAGGACTGAGACAACTGAATAGTGTATTACAGTTGTGTTGTATATTCTTTTTTCCTTCTTCTTTTTTTGTTTTTTCCTACTTTTCTCTCTAATATTTACTGTTTTAACATTTTTATTTTTATATATAAATGTGTTTGTCCTATGTACTCTTTTGTATTCCATCTTACTTGTCTACCCAAAATTACTACTATTCTACCTCTCCGCAACTAACCTTCTTCTTTAGATTTCTCTTTCACACTTCCTAAGATATAATAATTCTATATCCTCATCTCATACCTTCTCAGCATATCTTCCTGCACTTCACCCCCAATTCTTTGTCCACCATCAGAATCTATAAATCCTTTTACAAATCTACTGATTATATAGTAGATAATAATTAAATTCACCATTTCAGTACATTATGATCAAATTGTAAATGTCTTTAGGTTATATTTTGTTTATATGGGGATCTGTTAACATTGTCCTTCCCCTCAAAGGTGAAATATTGGAACACTACAGAAGCACTATAAACCTATAGGGTAAAAACAGTAATGCCTCGGATCCAGAGAGCTAGAAAGGAAGACACACAAGCAACATGAAAAAAAAAAGGGGGGAAGAAAGTTTTTCAAACAAATCAAGATACCACATTATTAGAACCTATGGCCAGCACAGCAGATGAAATGACAAGAGAAGGAGTTCAGAATGTACATAATTAAAACATTCTGTGAATTAAAAGATGATATAAGACAGCAAATACAGGAAGCAAAAGATAATTTCAACAAAGAGCTACAAATACAGGAAGCAAAAGATTACTTCAATAGGGAAATACAGTTTCTAAAAACAAAACAAAAAAAAACAGAAATCTTTGAAATGAAAGAAAAGAATAAACCAAATTGAAAGCATCACCAACAGATTAGACCACTTGGAAGACAGGACCTCAGACAATGAAGACAAAATATATAATCTTGAAAAGAATGTAGACCACAGAGTGAAAATGGTAAGAAACCATGAGCAGAACATTTAAGAAATATGGTATAGTATAAAAAGACTAAATTTAAGAATTATTGGGATAGAGGAAGGCATAATGAAAAAGGAAATATCACAACAGACACTACAGAAATACAAAAGATAATTAGAAATTATTTTGAAAACTTGTGCTCTAATAAAATAGAGAATATCAAAGGCATCAACAAATTTCTAGAGGCATATGAGTTGCCCAAATTGAATCATAATGATATACACAATTTAAACAGATCAATTTCAAGAAAGGAAATAGAAGATGCCATTAGAAGCCTACCAACTAAGAAAAGCCCAGGACCAGATGGATACACAATTGATTTCTTTAAGACCTATAAAGAAGAACTAACACCTATACTCTACAAATTATTTTGTGAAATAGAAAAACAGGGAGCACTTCCAAATTCATTCTATGAGACCAATATCACCTGATTCCAAAACCAGGCAAAGATACATCAAAGAAAGAAAACTTCAAACTGTAATGCAAAAATAAATAAATAAGAGAGCTCGTGTATAATGGCATAATTTGGTGTGAACATACTTTATATACAGAGTTACGAAAAATTGTACTGTGAATGGATAATTATGAATGTAATGCATCCCACTATTGTCAAGTATGTAAGAAATAATTAAAAAAGAAAGAAAACTTCAGACCAATGTCGCTAATAAATCTAAATGCAAAAGTTCTCAATAAAATTCTGGCAAATCAAATACAAAAACATATCAAAAAGATAGTGAACCACAATCAAGTGGGGTTCATACCAGGGATGCAAGGTTGTTTCAATATACGGAAATCAATAAACATAATTCATCGCATCAATAGACTTAAAGATAAGAATCAGATGATCTTCTCAACTGATACGGAAAAAGTATTTCACAAATATAACACCCATACATGTTCAAAACACTAGAAAAACTAGGGATAACAGGAACATATCTCAACATCATAAAAGCTATCTATGCTAAGCTCCAGGCCAACATTATTCTAAATAGAGAAAAATTAAAAGCATTCCCTGTAACTGGAATAAGACAAGGATGCACTCTTTTACCACTTTTATTTAACATAGTTCTTGAAACACTGGCCAGAGAAATTAGACAGATGAAAGAAATTAATGGGGTACAGATAGGAAAAGAAGAACTCAAATTAGCACTATTTGCTGATGATATGATTCTATACCTACAAGACCCCAAAAATTCCACCATAAAACTTCTAGAACTAGTAAATGAATTCAGCAAAGTAGCAGGATACAAAATCAACACCCATAAATCAAAGGCATTTCTGTGCATCAGTGATAAATCCTCTGAAATGAAACTAGGAAAACTACCCCATTTACAATAGCCTCAAAATAAATAAATAAACAAACAAACAAATAAATAAAATACTTGGGAATCAACTAATGAAAGAGGTGAAAGATCTCTACAACAAAAACTACAGAGCACTAAAGAAATATATTAAAGAAGACCTTAGAAGATAGAAAGATCTACCTTGTTCTTGGAGAGGCAGAGTTAATATTTGTTAAAATGACCATACTACCAAAAGCACTATACAGATTTAATGCGATTCCAATTCCAATCAAAAGCCCAGTGACATTTCTCATAGAAATAAAAAAGGCAATCATGAAATTCATCTGGAAAAATAAGAGACCCAGAATAGCTAAAGCAATCCTTAGCAAGAAGAGTGAAGCAGGTGGCATCACTATACCAGACCTCAAACTATATTACAGAGCAATAGTAACAAAAACAGCATGGTATTGGCACCAAAACAGACTGGTAGACCAAAGGTGCAGAATAGAGGACTCAGACACTAACCCACAAAACTACAATTATATTAGACAAAGGTGACAAGAACATGCACTGGAAAAAAGATAGCCTCTTCAACAAATGGTGCTGGGGAAACTGGAAATACATACGCAACAAAATGAAATTAAACCCCTATCTCTCACCATGCACAAAACTCAACTCAAAGTGGATCAAGGACTTAGGAATATAACCAGAGACCCTGTGTCTAATAGAAGAAAAAATAGGCCCTAAATCTCCATCATGTGGGATTAGGCCCCAACTTCCTTAATAAGACTCCTGTGGCACAAGAATTAAAATCAAGAATCAATAAATGGGATGGAGTCAACTAAATAGTTTCTTCTCAGCAAAAGAAACAATCTGTGAGGTGAACAGAGAGCCTACATCCTGGGAGCAAAATTTTTACCCCTCACACATCAGATAGAGCACTAATCTGTAGGATATATAAAGAACACAAAAAGCTTAACACCAAAAAAATCTAATAACCCAATCAATAAATGGGCCAAGGACCTGAAGAGACACTTCTCAGAAGATGATGTACAATTAATCAACAAATACATGAAAAAATGTTCATCATCACTAGCAATTAGAGAAATGCAAATCAAAACCATTCTAAGATTTCATCTTACTCCAGTCAGAATGGCAGCTATTATGAAGACAAACAGCAATAAGTGTTGGTGAGGATGTGGGGAAAAAGATACTCATACACTGCTGGTGGGATTGCAAATTGGTGCAGCCAACATGGAAAGCAGTGTAGAGATTTCTTGGAAAATTGGGAATGGAACCACCATTTGACCCAGCTATCCCTCTTCTTGGTCTATATCCAAAGGACTTAAAAACAGCATACTACAGGGACATAGCCACATCAATGTTCATAGCAGCACAATTCACAATAGCTAAACTGTGGAACCAACCTAGATGCCCTTCAATAGATGAATGGATAAAAAAAATGTGGTATATATACAAAATGGAATATTACTCAGCACTAAAAAGAATAAGATTATGGCATTTGCAGAGAAATGGATGGCATTAGAGAAGATAATGCTAAGTGAAGTTAGACAACCCCCAAAAAACAAATGCTGAATGTTTTCTTTGATATAAGGAGGGTTATTCATAGTGGGATAGGGAGCAGGAGCATGGAAAGAATAGACAAACTCTAGATAGGGAAGAGGGGTTGGAGGGGAAGGGAGGGGGAATGGGGTTATTAATGATGGTGGAATGTGATGATCATTATTATCCAAAGTACATGTATGAAAACATGAATTGGTGTGAATATACTGTGTATAAACCAGAAATATGAAAAGTTGTGCTCTATATGTGTAATAAGAATTGCAATGCATTCCGCTATCATATATAAATTAAAAATTAATTAATTAATTAATTTAAAAAATAAATATACAACATATAAAAAATAAGTTGCCATGATTTCAGTGGGGAAACAAAAGCTCTCAGTTGCTAATTAGTTGTGATTATTGAATTGTGTTATTGAGGAATAAATAAATAAGGACTACCATTAGCAAAACTACTTGGTAGTTAAGTGTTTTTTATTTTATTTTATTTTTGATTGACATGTATTAATTGTGTATTTAATAGGGTTCAGTGTGATATTTCAACACACACATACAGTATACACTAATCAAATCCAGCCTCCATTTATCCACCCTCTCTTATGCCCACCTTTCCCAGCGTAGCAGTTAAGTAACTTGAGAAAGATACAGCAAGTTAAATTCTCAGACAAGAATCTCAATGTAGAATTCGCAGATTTTCTTTCTCATTGAGCGAGAGAGAATGAATTATTTCAAGTCCCTTCCTAGAAACAGAATGTTGAATTTGGAAAGAATGTAAGAGATTGCTACTCAGTCTAACAAATAAAAACTGACACCTAAAGAGGTGGAATAATGGGTCAAAATCAAGGTCAAACTTGCAGAGGCAAAGTTGACAAAAGAACTCAAGAGTCTATTCCTACTGTAGAACATTTTCCATTTCTCCAGAGATATCTTCCCCCTTATCTGCTTTTGATTGTTATATCTGGGAAAAATATTTTTTAACCTAAGAATATTGAAATAAAGATTTGTGAAACTTCAGTCTTGCTTTAAAAATGAAGTTGGTTTTTGCATTTGTTTGGTCACTATCTTTATACTTCATTCTCAGAACCCCTGCCAGAATTTATACCTTTGAAAATACAGCAAATGTTATTACTTATAATTTAACTCCACAGCTTACCTTCTAAATTCAGTTTTTAGAAGACAGTATAATGTAACTCATAAATAGATAAAGACATGGGAAAGTACCACCTATCCAAGAAGCATGTATTTATATTTTATATTCAGGACCTATGAGTTTCCAAATTGCCTAAGGAAACAGTAATGACAATGAATGTCATCTATAAAGAAAATCCGCAATGACAATTCCATTTCTGATCTCCATACATTTTTCTTATTATATCTATTAACTGGTAACCATGGAAGCATATCTCACAGAATCACTGAAGGAAAAAACACATCTGACATTCATACTTTGAACACATTAGTACAAGTGATATCTCTTTCAATAACCATTATATTTAGATTCTTTTCTTTTTAACAGCACTTACTTCAGCAATTTGTAATTGTACAACGAATAAAAAGAGTTTTTTTCAGGTGCCACATAATAAAGCTGATATTGAAGTGACACATCATAAACATCTATAAGGTTAAAAAGACCACCTAACATGTTTATCTGGAAGCATCTTTAACATTGTTATAATTCCTGCAAAACAAATGAAATACTATTATGAACAAATAGCTGTGGAAGGATTCACAAAAACTGGGTAATGGTAAGCAAACCTGAGAGGGGAACTTTCAGAGAAAGAACTTATAGAGAGACTTGTTTTTATTTTCTTTTATAGTTTGAAATTTTATTTCCTATATTAAAAAAATAATTAAGGCATCAATTATTTGCAACTTCATTTTAAGAAATATATATGTAGATATTTACATATCTTTACATTCCCCTTCAATTACCAAATCTTCCCCCAAACTATACATGTACAGGAGTCTATGAGTGCTTAATAAATATATTTCAGCACTGAGCCTAGTTTTCAATAAAGCAAAAAGGACAATCTAATATCTACCTATCCCTACTTTCTCTCCCAAATTCCCTCTTAGACAGTATCTCATTTTAGACACTCAAAACAAAACAAAACAAAATTAGGAATCAGATCTTTTTTCCTAGGTGATACCTAATTCCCCAACCTAAACTGGCTAACCTTGGGGCTTTGGGAACTCAGAGCCATTTCCTTCAAAGGGGAGGTGCCATCATGTTCTCTTACAGACCATACGAGTGACTCTGTGACAAAGTAGTGCTAAAAAGAAATTTCTGACAATACTGAATTGTGATCAGCCTCTTGCTTCTCACCCTGCAGTTGGCATGAGTTTAGCCAGCTGAATTAGGCTGCATTTCTCAGTTTATGGAAGCTAATTTAGCAAAAGACCTAAGCATGGAAAATTAGATCTCATTTTCCATCCAGAAAAATGGGAGGCACCAACTGAGGAAAGTGTTCTGCTTAGAATGCTCAAACAAGCTATGTTCTCTAATTTATCACCAATAAAACTGGTAGATTTACACTCTTCCTGCATATTTTTTTGTAGTTGCATATGGACAGCATGCCTTTATTTCATTTATGTTTATGTGGTGCCGAGAATCAAACCCAGTGCCTCACACATGCTAGGCAAGCACTCTGCCACTGAGCTACAACCCCGGCCCTCCCTGCATTTTATTGTTTTACTTCTCAATTGGTTTTGAATTAGGGTAGAGAAGACAGATGCCACTTACTAAACTCTATCAAAAATGCTACAACTATTATCAGATTAAATGTATATATATATAGGTTATAAAACATATTCTAATTTCAGAAATATTAAGATGGCTGGAAGTGAGGATATTTTGATGAAGGAAGCAAGGTGAATCCTTATAACCAAATTTGTTCATACTCACTCTTCTCTCCCTTGTTGAATTCCCAATTTTAGCATCCCTTGTTATCCTAAATCTAGCCACTCCAGAAAGCATGCTTGGTAACTAATAATCAGAGTAGGAACTTGTCTTAAATGAAAAATAAAAACTATAACGCAATTCTGGTCCACCTAAAATTCCTCACTAACATCACCAAATATCAGTGAAACTTTCTTAAGTGGTTATATAACAACCCACCAAATATTTTTTCATATATAAAATGTTATTTACTACAGCAATAACCTAATCACTAAACCCAATGAACGTATTAGTTACACATTTGTGGATAGTTCACAAGGATAATGGACAATATCAGATAAGAATCCTTTCTTTACTATAAGAAACATTTTTTAAGATAAATAAGCATAAAATAATGTGTTACAGATAATAAAAATACTATCTAAATTGAACTCCAAATTAGTAGTTCCGCTCATTTAGCAGAAGAAAACACAGGACTGAAGAAAGAATAAACACTGAAATTATTCAGCATATCTAAACAATGAAGTCAAAAAGACAGGAAGGTATTGACAGATCATCTAAGATCAGGCCACCACCCACCCACTCCCCCTCACTTTCCTCTTTCCTTCACTAAAGGAAGATGAGGGAAAGGGATTAGCATCTGTTCCATGCACTATGCACCAGGCACATTACAGGAATTCTTCATAGCATCCCTATCAGATAGATTTTCCTGTTCTCAGTTTGCAAATGGAAACACTGAGACTCAGAGAAGTTAAAAGACTTTCCAATGAGTAAGGCTGCAAATTAGCCAGTGAGTGGCAGATCTCGAGTCCATGTCCTGTCTGACCTGAAATTCTTAGTTTTTCCCAAGACTCTTCCCTTTCCGTTGCTCAGGCCAAAAGCATTGTCATCTTTGACTCTCTCTTTTTCTAACAATTCACATCTGATCTGTCAGCAAATCTTCTTGGCTGTATCTCAAAATGTATTCAAACTCCAGTCAGCTCCCAGTTCTTTGCTGCAAATACCCTGATGCATCCATCCTTCTTTCTCTCCTGGATGACTGCAAGGCAACCTGATCTGTCTGCTCCTTCCCTTGCCCCTCGCTGTCACATCAGCCAGAGTGATCCTCTTCTAGCACATTGGCTGTTGTTCACTGATGGATTAAGAGTCTAGATAAGGGTGGGGGAGTGCTGGGGTGTGATATTGGCCAAATTATATTGTTATATTGTGTATTGTGTGCATGTACAAATATGTAACAACAAATCCCATCAGTACCTACAAATATAATGCACCAACAAAGAAAAATGGGAATAATATCTGAACAAGTACCCAGCACATTGTAGGTACTCAGTGAATATTTGCTATGGAATGGTACATGACCTCAAGGCCTTTCATAACTGCATCAATGTTTATTTCTTGATATCAAAGTATCAATGTGTCCTAGTGTTCTTGGAGAATCTAATTTAAGATATGGACTCTCTCCCAGGAAAACATACAAATGTACATTCAAACAAATTCTTATGTATTTCAGTAGATCTGTGGACTTCCTAAAGACCATCCAGGGAAGCTTACATGCATAAGAATATACAGACTATTCAAGTGGCTTTGATAGACCATGCGGGTAACACAAATGGAGTGACAGTTTCCATATTGAAGAATGAGTCCACAAAACACAAGTGTCCCATATTACAGCAAGCACTGGAGTAGAGGCTTCCAGAACGAGGGGCTGTGGAGTAGAAAGGCTCAGGATAAGATCATGCTAGGATCAAAGCATAGGTAAGTGCAATGATGTTTTGGGGGGCTTTCTCTAATCTTCTTCCTTGTTATTGTCAGGCTGACTGGACTTTCACCTCTCACCGACCTCTGCCGTGACTGTCTTTAACGGAATATCAGAAAGTGAGAGGAGGCCTCTCATAGGGTAGGAAAGATCCATCAATAGCTTTTGGGTCTTCAGTGCTGAATGAGAAGGATGCTACCAAGAAGGGGTAGTTGGAAGTGCAAGAAAATTCCAGTGGTTTTCCAGCTAGGACAGTCACTCCCGATTGTTCATTCGATTATGTATAATTACTTCAAAGAGTTCCAGGGTTAAAAAATGAAAAAGAAAATGTTTAAGGGCTTTTGATTTCTCTTTAGAGAAAAAAAATACCTCTACAAACAATAATCCAAATCAACCAGAATTATAAAGTATTAAGAAATGGAAAATATATTGTTAGAACATGAAAAGATGTTTTAGAGAAAAAGAATGGACTCCATCTTCTTTGCAGTGATATTTTAAAATAGGAGACCATTAATTGAAAAATCATTATGCTAAAGAGGCTGACTCCACTTGGAATATTTGGCCTTTCATGTTCCATTTGCTTTCATGCAACAAGAGAGCTCGGGTAACTAAGACAAGGATCAGGGATGAGAGAGAGTAGAAGGTGTCATTCCAGGAACAAGGAAGCAAAAAGAATTCAAAGCTCCCAGTCTTTCTTGCCTGTGAGCCGTTATTGTCACTGTGAAAGCAGAATAATGAAAGGGAACAGAATAATTGCTGTAAAGAGCCAGTGTGAGGCCGAAGAGGCCTGGAGGAGTCTGCTGATGTGGAGGGAGCAGCATTGTGAGGGCTCCGGCATAGCCTGTCAAGTGAGAAGGGCATCCAGCGAGAGTAAACATGAAACACAGGAGAAATGTCCTTTGAAAAAAACTGCCCAATCAAGAAAAGCAGTTGGTTTCATTTGTTTGAATTCCAAAACTACTGCAAATGTTGCAGTCAGGGTTGCTGGGTGAATGGCAATGGTGCAAATTCTTCTCAGTATAGGAAAGAGTAAAATCTATGTTGAAAAAATTCCCACGGCCTGAAGAGAAATAAAGTGTGTATTATTGTGCTGCTTCTATGAAGAAGTGACTGACAGTCCACCCCCTACGAATGGCCCTGAACTCTGCCCTCTCCTAAATGCAGCCCCCCAATAACGCTTGTCAGGAACAAGGGCACCCTGTCCCTGAAAAGCACCCCAGATTTACATGGTCCTTTCATGTCCGTGACATGAAAGTCTTATTTTTTACATATATATTTTAGTTGTAGATGGACACAATACCTTTATTTTATTTATTGATATGCGGTGCTGAGGATCAAATCCAGTGCCTCACACATGCTAGTCAAGTGCTCTACCATGGAGCTACAGCCCCATTCCAAGACTTATTTTTGAGGCTTTCATGCTGCTTCAAAAATAAATATGTCAGAGAACTTCATTAATGTTATATGTCTACAATCTCTGCTTCTGAGCTCCAGATGGGTGTGGGAAAACTCACACCCATCTGGGCACTGTTTGTTTTGTGTTTGAGACATCAGGCTCCAAAGACTGTTGAAGGCTAAGGAAGCAGCCAGAGGTTCAAATGTCTTAAGAGCAAGTTTTAATGTCCTGGGGAATTTAGAAAGATTCAGTCAGAACTGTCCTCACCTCTCCTTTCTCCCTAGGTCCTCATAGCTTTAGAATCCTAGTCTCTAAAGGGTTAAGCACAATCGCTTCCTATGTTTGCTTTTCCTTCTCAGATATTTCTGCCCATCTCTGATCATTCGGTCTCTTCTTAAAATTCTCTCACCACCCCTCCAGCTAGATCAAGCTGAAATCTGACTACCTATCTCTTTCCTCTGCCACCAAAAGAATAAATCTAAATGTCTTCCTTTGCAAATCCTTTAGATATTTGAACAGAGCTACTAGACACATTACCAGTTAATGTAGAATAGACAGATATTCTAAATAATTTCAGACTAAGCAAAATACAGTTAGCAAAGTAACATTAAATTTAAATAATGTATAATGCCAATTACAAACATATAGATAAAAACATATAGATATAGCACTCTCTTCAAAATTCTTTTCAACTTTCCCTATTTTGCTCATGGAATATCAGTCTTCTGCTGGTTTAGTGTTATATGAAGTTTATGGCTGCTTTGGGTTATAATCCCATGCAATCTTGACTACCAGGAAGACCAGAGACAGGTCCCACAGATTCTTAATGCACCAGAGAATAGAATGACAAACTCAGCCCTTCCTCTCCCTAGTCCATAGCCCTGATGATACAGTAGAATCACCTAGAGGACTTAAAAAAAAAAAAAAAACATGGGTCTTGAAAGTCATCCTAAACTATTTGAATCTAAAAATCAGAGTTTCTGAGAGTGGGGGTCATGATAATTTTTTAAGTACCCATATAGTTCTAACAGAGTTGAGAATTGTTGCCTCTAAATCAGTGGTTCTCAGACATCAAGATATATAAGAGTCACTTGTGAAGTGGAATCTGTAGCTTCCAAATACCAAGGATTTGAATTCCTCAGAGCTGGAATAGGAACTGAGGATCTGCATTCTTAACAAGCTATATGTATTTCTGAACGTTAAAATTAAAATGTAATTTTAAATTAAAATTTAGGAAATTATTTAAAATATAATTTAGGAAACACTTCCCTAAATTTTAGATCATGGTTCTCAAAGGGTGTTCCCTGAGTCTTCAACATTAGCATTACCTGTTAGAAACACAATTCTTGGACCTCCACTTCAGATATATTGAAATGGAATAGTGAAGTAGAGTCCAGAAGCCAATGTTTTAGCCCTAACCCAATCAGTGAATTAATCTGATGGAATTAACTTGAGTGGTGACTGAAGGCAGATAGGGTGTGGCTGGAGGAGGTGGGGCATTGGGGGAATGGCTTTGGGGTATATATTTTGTATCTGGTGAATGGAGTCTCTCTCTGCCTCCTGATCTTCATGTGAGCTGCTTCCCTCCACCACACTCTGCTGCCATGATGTTCATCTCATCTCAAGCTCAGAGGAATGGAGCCTGCTGTCCATGGACTGAGACCTCTGAAACCATGGTCCCTCAAAAAAAAATTTCCTCTACAATTGTGCTGGTCGGGTCACAACAGAAAAAAAAAACTGAGTAAAACAGAGATGAAAATATGAATCCTACAAAACCTCTAAAAAACTAAATAATTTGACATTCTGGAAAAAGCAAAACTACTGAAACTGTAAAAATAACATTGGTTGCCACAATTAGGAGGAGAGAAATGATAAGAGGCAGAGCACAGAGGATATTTAGGGCAGTGAAACTACTCTATAAACTACAATGCTGTAACTCATCATATGTTTGTCTATACCACAGAACATATAACACATATAGTGAATCCTAACGTAGACTATAGACTTTGGATGGTTATACTGTGTCATGCAGTTTCATCTGTTGTAACTATAGTAGGTTCATCTATTGTAACTAATGTGCCACTCTTCTGGGGATATGGATAGTAGGGGATGCACTGCATGAGTGGGATTTGGAGATGGGCTATGGGAAATCTCTGTACTTTCCTCTCAATTTTGCTATGAAGCTAAAACTGCTCTAAAAAAATCTGTTAAAAAATTAAAAAGCTAAATGAATTAACACTACCCAGTTAATAAGAGATGAGCCAGGATTAGAACCTAGGTTTCAGACTTCAAAGCAAAATTCATTTTATCCATCTTGTATCCATTCCCATGACCCACTCCAGAACCTTATTACCGGGAATATGACTGGGAGGGTACGTAGGGCAGTTCTGGGTGAGCAAAAGTGGTCCCTCCATGCTTCAGCAATTGTACAGGTTGGAGGAGGGTGGTAACTATGAGATAGTTTCATAGAAGTCATACTGATGTGATTAAAATTTGAACATTCTTATTTGCACAGTTGCACTGTGGTGCTAATAATATGCATTTCATTGACATTTAAAGCCAGAAATTTATATTGTTATTTAACATTCTTAGTTGTAGTTTTACCTTCTTAATATTGTTTCTGTAGTCTAATATTAGACTTAATCTCTATTCATGAAATGTAAGCAAGTTTGTGGGAGTGGGGAAAATTCTCAAAAGCCAGCTCAGAGGCTAGGAGAGTCCAACCTCAAATTTAACCTTTGCCTCAGATAATCCTTTGGTAAATGAATGCATACTAATACATAACCTAGAAATCCTTAATACACCCATGAAACCTATATTTACAATTTAATTCCTGCATTTCCTGTGCAGAAAATGTCAACACACAGCACAGAACACCATCTCTATTGTATAACCATTAACTATAGAAATGGATAAAAGCATTCACATACATGCACACACACACACACACACAGAGTATTTCTTTTTTTACTTTAATTTTTATTAGCTTATTATAGTTTATAGTTTTATATAATATTGGGGTTCATTTTGACATAATTGTACAAGCATGGAATTTAATTTGCTCCAATTCAGTCCCCAGTTCTTTCCTTTTCCTCCCCTTTTCCTCTACTTTATTGGTCTTTCTTCTATTTATTTATAAGTTTTGTTTAATTAGTACACTATAGATACACATAAAGGTGAAATTTGCTGTGGTGTATTTATATATGTACATAGGATAATTTGGTCATTTTCATTCCACCATTTCTCCATTTTTGTATTCTTTCTCCCTCCTCCTCAGTCGCCTTCCACTGATCTGTTTTCTATTTTCATGGGATTCACACCCCTACCCCCAACACACACACCTTTTTTTCTCCTTTTTTGGTCTAGCTTTCACATATGAAAAAAAAAAAAAAAAACTTTGACCCTTGACTTTTTGGTGCTGGGAATCAATAAATGCTGGCTTATTTCATTTAGCATGATGTTCTGTGGGAGGCTGACCTCACACGTGATTTGAGTTACCTCCCTGGCTGGGTGAGAGGCGCTTAGACACAGCTATGTCAGAGCTTTCCCCACCCTTCTCCAGGTCCCAGGGCTTATCAGTGCAGAGGCGTGTCTGGCCATTGCCCCAAAGACCCCAATCATCGCCCCGACCTTGGGATGCTGCCCCCCTTAATCTTCATTGGATGGGATTTTTCCCAGAATTTTTTGTTCCCCAATAAAAGCCCACTCCCTGGCATGTCCCCCCACCTCTCCTCTTCAGTAAACCTCACTACCATATTAGGTGGCTGGAGACTGGAGCTAGGAGAAGCCGTCCTGGAGCTGTTTTAAAGGTAATTAAAGTCTTGTCTCTTTAATTTAAAACTCCCTAGCATTTTCTCACGATTTGAACCTTCTTTCATGAAGCCAGCGTGGGTCGCGGGCTAGAATGTTCTCCAGTTCTATCCATTTACCAGCAAATACCATGATTTCATTCTTCTTTGTGGTTGAATAAAACTCCATTTTGCATATATACCACATATTCTTTATTAATTCATCTGGAAAAATATGAATTATCAAACATTTAATTATATTTTAAAAGAATCAATTGAGTTATTTTAAAAATTAAAAAGCTGTATTTTACCTTAAAAGTTTGAGCTGCATCAAATTTTGATCATAAAGCTAGGAATTGCAGATGTTTTTAGTCTAACAATAGGGATAATCTAAATTATGTAAGTCCTGGTTAAGAAATCTTAGAACACATCTGAATTTTAAAAATTTCTCATGACAAACCCTTTTGTTAAATCATTATGAATCATGTTTTTGATTTCTAAATTGTTTTAACTCATTAATGTTTCCTCAGGTTTGATAATTATAAATCCTGAGTTTTCCAGAAAGGACAATCTCAAATTGTTGTCATTTTAGTAAATGTTATACTTTAGCACTTTCCATTAAATATATAACATTTTAGTAAATGTTATACTTTAACACTTTCCATTAAAATATATACCAAAAAAATAGGAGAAATAAAGCTATAAAGCTGTTATTCACATGATTCTTTAAAAAGACTCTTTTTTATTTATTTATTTTTTTGGTACTGGGAATCAAATTCAAATCCAGAAGTGCTGTAATCACTGAGCTATATCCTTAGCTCCTTAACTTTGGATACCTTATTTTGAGACAAGATCTCACTAAATTGCCAAGAATAGCCTTGAACTTGTGATCCTCCTGCCTCAGCCTCCAGAGTCACTAGGATTACAAGCATGCACTATTACACCTAACTAAAAAGAGTCACTTTTATCCTAGGTTCTTTTTACTGAATTTGTTTCATATTGTTTTTCTTCAATTTCCCCTGATTCTCTTCTTTTCTGTCACTAACAGCAAAAGTCTATTGTTCTCTCTTACTCCTCCATATAAATCCAAAGGACTTAAGATCAGCATACTATAGTGATGCAACCACATCAATGTTTATAGCAGCTCAAAATCTACAATAGCTAAGCTATGGAACCAATCTAGGAGCACTTTAACAGATGAATGGATTAATATAATGTGGTATGGGCTGGGGTTGTGGCTTAGTGGCAAAGTGCTTGCCTTGCACATTTAGGGCCCTGGGTAAACCCTCAGCACCACGTAAAAATAAACAAAAACAAAATAAAGATATTGTGTCAATCTATAACAAGAAGGAGGAGGAGGAGGAGGACGAGGAGAAGAAGAAGAAGAAAAAGAAAATGTGGTATATACACAAGAGGGAATATTAACCTAAAAAAGATTGACTTTCTTTCTTTTGCTGGTAAATGTGTGGATCTGGAGACTATTATGTTAAGTGAAATAAGCCAATACTCCAAACCAAAGTTCACATGTTCTCTTTGATATGTGGATGCTAATACACAACAAGGGGAGCAGGGGAAGAATTAAAGTTCAGTGGATTAGACAAAGGGAATGAAGAGAAAGAAGGAGGGACACGAATAGTCAAGACAGTGTCATTAGTCTGACTTATTTTTCCTATGTATGTAGATGAATATACCACAGTGAATCTCCACATCATGTACAACTACAAGACTGGGATCCTATTTAAAATAAGATGTACTCTATGTTTGTATAAATCACTATAGGGTCATGTATAACTAAAAAGAACAAATAAAAACAAGTAATAGGATAACTGGCAATTCTAGCAGTTACTAGATTTTTCAGATTGAGGGTGTGAATTAAGGAAAGGCCATGGAATAACAATGAAGGACTATAGTTGAGAAATAATCAGAAGGCAAGACTAAGCAAGAATCAGTGACCAATTTGAACATAGGAGATATTTTGACCAACCAACTTGTGAACTTGGCAATGGAATGGATAATAGTTATTAGAAAAAAGGAGTTGATCTGGGGATGATAGAGGTGAGAACTGTTATTTTTTATTTTGTTAATGCCACCTTTGAGATACTTGTCTTGATGTATTTGTCTGTTAGGTAGTTGGATATATGTACTGTGGCTAGATCACAAGAGAGAAACATGGACTAAGGGTACAGATCTGTCAGAGAACACCAAAAAGGAAATAGGTAAAGTTGGACAGAAAGACTAATGATAAAATTAATACTTTGACATTAGTGACAAGGAAAATTTTATGACAGTCAAACTGCTTATCCAGAAACTGGTTGTGAACACTTTTCTGGCTGGTGAAAATACTGAAAATCCCAAAAATATTTTTCTAAATCTATTTAAACAATACTCTGTGGACAGTCCTCTAGGTGTCCTGGGATAGATCCAGTTTTCCCTTTCTCAATTGTAGTTCTTCACCTCTCCACTCAAAAATAATGTGCAGGTAACCCAACCTACTGAAACAGGGAGAGACTGGCCAGAACAGCCCACACTCTGCTCTTACCCCTCCTAGAATAGGAGTTCTACAACACTTTAACCCAGCAGTTGTATTTCTCTAGGGTATAAAACCCAGGGCAGACTACTTTACCAAGTTTCTTAGTTACAGTACAATTGAGGCAAACACAGACAAAACTCCACCCACCTTGTACAACTTTCCTGAGTCTTGGGGATAAACATACCCCAAATCCTAGGTTTTCATTATCCCTTGCTGCCTTACTTCATGTATATAAGTAAGTCTCACTAAAATTGTGCAAGTATAGAAATTAGCACAGGCTAAGATGCCAAACCTCCCCTGGGATAGATACCAGACCACAGTCCACCGAAGTCCTACTTCATATGCACCACTGAACTGAACAACCCAAAGAAAAAAGGATGAAAGTATCTTTTATAACTATATCACTTAAAAGAAATTAAAATGTCTAGCATGAGCAAGAAGCTCACTAATGTATTTCAAAACATAATCCGTAGAATTTTCTTTCTCTGCTGAATGTATATATGATATTTTTACAACTAAAAATCACCATATAAATAAATTCACAATTAATTTAAAGAAGAGATTTGATTAAAAGATTCTCTTCATCATGTATCCAGGAAAAAAGAGGTATAGCAAACCCTCTGAGAAAATAATACCACCATACCTCTTCCTGGATGGGGCTTTGGGCTCCATGAAGGCCTAGACTTAAAACAAGCTTGATGATTTACATGCACCTTTAGCCTAAGCCAGAAGACACCTAAAGCTGCCAGCAGAATGCTCCTTTGCATAGCTCCACTTCGGTTTTTGGCCCTCTGTATCTTATCTATTGGCCCAAGGCCTCTATAAGAATACAAACATCCTTTCTTCACCTCTCCACTCACTATAATCAAACCCAGAGATTAATTCTAAAACCTAAAAAAAAAAAAAAAGTGGTATATTCTCTGCCTTTGAAGCTCCACCATCCTAATGAATCCATTGAGCTTCAAGTCTCTGCAGTAGGATGATATTTTGAGCCTCTGGCTATGAAAGGTATTGCCTGTACCCATAGGTACCCCTAAGATTTTGGACTCCTTGCCTCTCCGACACAGATGCCAGGGATTTTGTTTTGTTCTTAGAATCAGCTATTATCTTGTCATGTGAGTCTTGAACTTCTGACTCATGGAGGCCTTATACCTCTCTGGCATGAGATTCCCATTTTGGAGTTTGGTCAACTTAGACTTTATGACAAGATACAAAGGGCCCAACAAGCCTTTCTTGTCAAATGGAAGTGATATATCCAAGCCCATTGTTGGCCTGGAACTAGCTACACTTCCACTTCTCATGAAAAAACTAGATGTCCCCTCTGGCAGAAAATTTGTCCCCATTCTACCACCTGAAGCAACAATTGTAAATGACATTTTCTTTCCTTGGGCATCATATATGCCCCAGCACTGTACTTCTTACATGAAAGCCAAACACTAACTTGCCACTTAAACAGAGATGTGTCCTGAAAGGAACAAAAGACCTTCAAGAAGGAATAAATACTACTCATAGACCTTGTAACCCATAGATGACTGAATACATTTCTCTAAAATGATGTCACCCTTGGTTGCTCTGAGGAGTTTTCCAAAGGCAGAAAGTACTCATCATTTACATTGATCTTACAAGCAGTTTTGCCCATAATGGGAGTCAGCCAATTAAAAATTTGCTCTTTAACTGAAATAATCAATATCATATATTGATTAATATATAATATAATTATAATTTAATATAATACTGGCCTTATATTCAGACCAGTCTCACCTTTTATGGCTAATGCTGTAATGGATAACAGAATAGCCCTAGGTGGAATCTGTGTGATCATTATTACAACTTGCTATACCTTAATTAATGCTTCAGACTAAGTAAAGAGAATGACACTGAAACTTAACTATCTCAGTTAAACCCTGATGCTTTGGGGGATTGTTCCTAATTATGTATTTATTCTTGTGAACAGAAGCATTGACAGCTCTATCTTTTCAAGGATAATTGTATAGCAAACAGCTTTGGAAGAGTTAATACAGCCTTACAGAGCAAAGGCAGATTTGTTTACTGCCCAACATAAAAAAGGCCTTGGCTATGTGCTTTTCCATTCCTTCTACCCAGGCATCTTCACAAACACTGACACAATCTTTGCTGCAAATTCAAGAAAATTCGGTTTGTCTCCTATTCTCCTGAGATGAGTGAAGGTCAACTTTCAGTTCTGTTAACCTAAATAAGCATCGTTCTACAGCCCAGTCTATCAATTCACTGTGGTGCCCACATTGGGTTCAGTTGCATGTTCTTGGCTCCTTCTTTCCAAGTATCTCCCCAGGCGTGGCTACAATCTCTGTAGCATACCTGGTGGACTCGGTCCTCCAACACAGCTCCTGAGCTTCTGTAGGATGCAAACTGTATGTAGGGCAGATGGCTTAGATGTGGGATACAAGGAGCTGCTGAGGAAACTGTGTGTTCCCGGGACTCTCTAAGGTCCAACATTAGTATAGTTAAAGTGATCTACTTCTACTATAAATGCCTGCCAGAAACTTAAGAAAATTCTTGTTTAAAAATCACCCAGAGAGGGCTGGGGCTATAGTTTAGTAGTAGAGTGCTTGCCTCACATGAATGAGGCACTGGGTTCGATCCTCAGCACCACAAAAAATAAATAAATAAAATAAAGATATTGTGTCCATCTACAACTAAAAAAATATTAAAATAAAAGAAAATCACCCAGAGAATACAAATTATAATACCAAGAGTAAGGACCAACAGAAAAATAAACAATAGAGAAAGACAAATAGATGACCAGGTAGGTATTAGGGTTACCAGATGCACACTTTAAAATAACTGTGGTTAATAAGCTTTGGAAAATAAAAGCCAAGGTAAAAACTTTTATCAGAGAGCTAATACCTATGTAAAAAAAAAATCAAATGTTACTTATAGAACTAAAATTAATAATGACATGGATGAATTTAACAAAAAATTGCATATAGCTAAAGAGAAGATTCATGACCTGAGAAGGAAGGAAGTAAAATATCCAGACTGTAAAACAAACAAACAAACAAAATACAGGAAAGAGCTTATAATATAAATATGGGACATGATAAAAATGTCTAGTATACCTGTAACTGGTATAATAGACATAAGTGACAAGATTCATCAAGAAATAGCCCAGGCTAAAAGAATCACCAAATGAAATTTTTTAGGAAGAAGGAATGTGATATAATAATTAAAAAAAAAACCTGTAAGAAGAACTAAGGAACAATAGAAATGGTAAATATATAGTAAAATTTAAATATATATTGATTGCCAAAAATAAGCAATACATCTTGTGGATCCTAAATATCAATAGAATTAAAATACATGAAAACAATTACAGAAAAGGCAGGATAAGAATAAATGATGAGCTGAGGATATGGCTCAGTTGGTAGAGTGCTTACCTCACATGCGTAAGACCCTGGGTTTGATCCCCAGCACCACCAAAATAAATAAATAAATAAATAAAGGCAGACTATTATAGTACTGACAAAAATGCTAATTTATATTAAATGTGTTTATGTCTAGAGTAACCAGTAGAAAAATACCAAACTATGTATAATTAAGAAGTAACTGGGGAGAGGTATGAAGTTGGAGAAATAATTTTAAAAACAATTAATCTGAACAAAGGCAAGAATAAAAAAGAAAGCAACATGTTGCAAACAGACTCTAACCAGGCTCCAATGATCCCTGCCTCCTTCTACTCACGCTCTACATGAGTATGAACAAAACCCATAACCACTTCCTAACCAACAGGATATGGCAAGAGTATTAGCATGTCACTTCTGGGGTGACATCACATATAATTGCAGCCTCCATTTTGATAGTAACCTTTCTTTAGTGACTTGCCAGCTTTGCACATTTCAGTGAATCAGGAAGCCAGGTTGCACAAGCACATAACTGAAAACAACTTCTGGCCAACAGAATAATAAATGATGGGCTGGGGATATGGAAACTGAACCCCTGAGCCCAATTTGGAACTAAAAATTGCTAACAGCTACACAAGGTTGGAAATGAATTGTGCATTGTTTAATATTCTTAAGTTGTTAATTTGTATGGATAACTAATACAGACACATAGAATGCATGAATAAAGGAAAAAACTAGTAGTATATTTAAAGAAATATACTAATAATTATCTCAAATGTAAATTGAACAAATGTTTTATTAAACTGGATTATCAGGATGAATTCTTTATTTTAAAGATCCTATTATGTGTTGTTTACAAGAGACACAACTTAAGTATAAAAACATAATATTCAAAATGAAAGGCCAGAAAAAGCCATACAATTTAAATACTAGCACAAACAAAGCTCTTCTAACCATAATGCTGTATAGACAGTAGGATGTGAAAATTGCTTGAAATAAGAGAGAAATTTTATAGTGAAATTTTATATATATATTAAAACATTGATCCTAAAAACTAAAATCTGCATTAAAAGAAGAAGAAGAAGTACATGGAAAGCCAGGTACAGTGGTGCATGTCTATAACTCTCGGGGCTCAGGAAGCTGAGGCAAGAGGATCACAAGTTCAAAGCTAGCCTAAGCAACTTAGAAGGGACTAAGCAACTTAGCAAAACCCAGCACCACCTAAATAAATAAAGTTAAACTATTATAGTACTGAACCCCAGGGTTGAATCCCTGATACCCTCACTTCCAAAATAGTACATGGAAAACAAACTGCAATTGACCAAAAATTGTCCCATAAAATTTACCTCAACACATTTCAAAGAAGAGAAATCATTTAGCCATGTTTTTTGGCCATAATAAAATGAAGCTAAAAATCAATGGCCAAAAATTAACAGAAAATTCTCAAATATTGGAAAGTTAACTAATACACTTAAATAACTCATAGATTAAATAAATTTTAAGGAAAATTAGGAAATATTTTGAACTGAAGTTTTAATGTGTTATATAAGTGAAGCAACTGAAAAAAGTCAGATAATTATTAACCAGAGTAGATGTCAACAAATGTTTTCTGTAAAGAGAGAGTAAATATTTCAAGTTTTGTGATTAACATGGTCTCTATCAAAACTGCTAAATTCTAATATTATAAAGCAAAAGATGTTCTAGACAACAGGTAAATGAATGAGCCCAACTGTGTTTTGATAAAATTTGTTTGCAAAGAAAATATGACAGGCTGGATTTAACCTTATTTACAGACTAAAAGAAAAACTAAAATTTGAATGAGCAAAGAAATATAATCAGAGTATACTGTTTAGCTCAGCAGTGAATTAAATACATATCATATTAATATAGTAAATGCTATTGATTTAAGCAAAAGATGTGATTTCATTGTAATATGAGAAGTGGTAAAGGAAAAAGAACAAAGCTTCAGCTCTCAAGCAGGAAAATAGACTAATTGTTAAATCAAGAGATTGCAATAAAAGCATATTTTAAAAGAAAAACTTAGAAGAGTTTAAAGTGGCTCTTTGGGAACTGTGCCCACAAAGAGGAAAGAGAGCAAGCTACTATTATTTGAAACATGATCATTAGTATTACTATTTCAGTTTTAGCTATGTGCATTTATTACCTGGATAAAAATAAATCTACATTATATGAGAGACAGAGACAAAGAATTACAGTAAGAGTACCTGAATGAATCAGAGCCCTTTGTGTCCATACTCCTTTGCACTGTGACATCTTCTACCATCGAGAACAGGAGACTATTTTTCTACCTTCCTAATCTGGGCTGACATTTAAGACTTGCTTTGATCAATAGAATACTGGGGAGTTGGGACAGAAGGCACACCATGGTAAGTGGGCTACAGAAATTCTGAAATTCAACTAAGCATGTCTTCTCAGGTCCTTTTGCTCTGGAGGCAGCACAGTTCCCTGGAATAGGCCAGCCTCTACAATTTGGCAGTTGTTCCCTCATGCATGATTTTCCTCAGCACATGCTTCTACCTTTTAAGCTCTTGGCTGCTCCTTGTGAGTCATCCTTCTCTTTTCATTAGAAATAAGCCATGTTTGAAGCTCAAGAGTTCTTTTTTAGAAAGAAACAGAAATGTACACATCCTCTGACCTAGCCATTCTCCTCCTAGAAATATTCAGACCTACTTATGCAATATACAAATATGTGTGTGTATTCCTATGTGTGTATTTAATTGCTGTGGTACAATATAAAGAAAAACTAGAGGTAATGTCAATCAATCAACACAGGTCTAACTTATATAAGTATAGCACCTGATACAAATAGAAGCTCAATAAACATTTTTAATAATCGAATGTCATGTTGATATAAAGATTGCTCCTGTTTGAAAGAGTAAGGCAAATTCACATATTCCAATATGGGAGATATGACCACAAGAAAAAAACTGCTGGGTGAAAGTAAGCAAGTTTTATGGGAGTATTTTTGTATGTAAAAATATGTGTGTGGCCAGGCATGGTGGCACATGGCTATAATGTGGAATTTGGAAGACTAACGCAGGAGGATCTCAAGTTCAAGGTCAGCCTCAGCAACTTAGTGAGGCCCTAAGCAACTTAATGAGACCCTGTCTCAAAATAAAATATAAAACAGGCTAGGGAAGCAGCTCAGTGATGAAATTGCCCTGGGTTCCATATGCCATACTGGGGAAAAAAATTGTTTGTGTGTTTGTGTGTGTGTGTGCATCTACATTTTTCTACATGCATGGAAAATACCTAAAACAATCTACTCTACCATCAATTACTTTGGGAAATTGGGTTTGGGCTTAAGGAAAACGGGTAGCAGTGGGGATAATTTAAATTTTTATTTTCTAATTTCCTATATTACTGGTCTTCAAAATTTTTAATTTTGTTTCTAATTTTGTTCATAGCTACATACATTTATGTATGTATATGTACATATATGTTTACAAACACACATATATGCATATATGTAAGTTCAATTTTCCTTTGGCATCCTTAGGGGATTGTTTCCAAAAAACACCTGAGGATACTAAATTCATGGATGCTCAAGTCCCTTATACAAAAAGGTGTAGTATTTGCATATAACCTATAATATCCTCTGATATACTTTAAATCATCCCTAAATTACTATAACACCTAAATCAATGTAAATACTATGTAAATAATTATTATACTGTGTTGCTTAGGGAATAATAACATGTTCAGTACAGATTCAATTTTTTTCTGAATTTTTTAAATTTTTTTTTAGTTGTAGTTGGGCAATACCTTTATTTTATTTATTTATTTTTATATGGTACTGAGGATTGAACCCAGGGCCTTGCACATGCTAGGTGAGTGCTCTACCGCTGAGAGACAACCCCAGCCCATTTTTTCTGAATATTTTTGATCCACGTATGCAGAACTCATATATACAGAGAGCAACTTATGTATGTGTCTACATGTGCTTTTCTTTTCTCAACAGAGTATACCACATAGAACAACCAATATTGATCAAAGGAGAATATCTGTCCTTTCTCAATCCCAGTTCCTTATCCTCTTCATATATATCCAACACTCCATTGAATGTAAGACACTGTACTGGGTCCTGGATATTCCATAGTAAACAAGCTATTCCTGATCCCTTTCCTCAAAGAGCTTACACTCTGAGATACAAACAAGCAAACAGGTGATTAGAATACAGCATGTGACAAGTGCTGTAATAGGAGAAACAGATGGCTAAGGGAGCATCTAGGAAGAACAGGCTTGTAGAATACAGTTCTCTTTTTCATTACAATTCAAGAAATTGGCATTCTAGTTTTATATAAATGTCATAGCTTGACTAATGTTTGCTCCTGAATGATGGATTAGCTGTCAGTTTACTGAACTATTTATATTTAGGAGGGCCATGTAACTGAAGGCCAAGGTCTATACCACAGGGTGGGCCCCTTGGTAATGAATTCCATACAGTAGGGCTTCTCACTGGCCTTCCTATGCAGATGAAAATCAGAATGTAGCAGCAAAAAGCATGGCTCTTAAAAATAAATGGAATATTTCCAAGTAACCTACACAGAAAATTTTCTGGTCAAAATATTAGACAATCCATGATACAGGTGTGCCCTGTAATAAAAATTTAAATGTTATATAATCATGCAATATTCTTTTTGAGTGCCATTGTTCCATGTACTTGGTATACAGCAGTAAACAAAAATGTCTAATCTCAAGGTGCTCACATTCTAGTGGAGGGACAGGATTTAAAAAAAAGTAAGCAAATAACTTCCATATAGATTAAGAGTGATCAAGAACACACAGAATGTCAAGAATAACAGAAACATGGGCCGAGCATGGTGCCACAGGCCTATAATCCCAGTGGCAATGGAAGCTAAGACAGGATTGAAAGTTCAAAGCCAACCTCAGCAACAGCAAGGTGCTAAACAACTCAGTGAGACCCTGTCTCTAAAATAAAATACAAAATAGGGATGGGGATGTGGCTCAGTGGTTGAGTGCCCCTGAGTTCAATTCCCAGTACTCCAAAAAAAAAAAAGAATAACAGAAACAGGTATTGCTTCAGGTGGAATAAAATAGAAAACCTCTGAGTTAAAGTCTGAAGAAAGTGAGGGCCACCCAAAGCTCTAAAATTAGCTTACTAAAGAAAATTGGAAATTTCCCAAATTTTTTAATGTATTTTTTAGACATTAATGGACCTTTATTTTATTCATTTATTTATATGTGGTGCTGAGAATCAAACCCAGTGCCTCACACATGCTAGGCAAATGCTCTACCACTGAGCCATAAACCCAGCCCAAACTTCCCAAATTTTAAGACATGTACTTAAACTTCAGTTTAAATTTAATAATCGATCAACTATTTAATTGACAACTTGATAAAGACCCAAAATTAAATAATAGAACTGAGTCTTAAACCTAGAGTCTCTAGGAAGTACATCCCTGATAATTAAAAATAGCAATTGAATATTTATAAATTTAAACCTAAACTACACAACAAATAAAACTACAGACTGATGTTCTTGATAACATAAATGCAAAAATTTTCAACAAAATGCCAGCAAACAATTCAACAGTCCATTAAAAATATTATTCACCATAATCAAGTGGGATTCTTCCCAGGATTCAAGGATGGTTCAGTATTCACAAATCAATAAACATGACATACCATATTAACAGAAGAAACATGGTCATTTCAACTGAGGCAGAAAAGGCATTCAATAAATTCAATATCCGTTCAGGATAAAAATGCTAAACAAATTAGGCATATAAGAAATATACTTAACATAATAAAGATCATTTATCATAAGCCAATACCTAACATTATTAAATGGGGAAAAACTAAAGCTTTCTTTCTAAGACAAGGATGCCCACTTCTACCACTTTTAGTCAATATAATTCTGGAAGTCCCTGATAGAGCAATTAAGCAGGAGAAAGAAAATAAGGGCATCCAAATTGGAAAAGAAGTCAAATTTTCTCTGTTTGCAGAGATTATTTTGGTGAGGGAAGACCCCAAAAGCACAGGCACCAAAACTAAGAATAGACCAATGGGATTTCATCAAACTAAAAAGCTTCTGCACAGCAAGAATTTACTTCTAGGCTCTCTATTCCATTCCATTGGTCTATGTGTCTGTTTATGCCAATACCATGCTGTTTTGATTACTATGGACCAAAATAGAGAACCTAGAAGTAAACCCTTGCAACTATAACCAACTGATTTTCAACAAAGGTACGAAAAACACATTGGAGAAAAGACAGTCTTTTCAATTAACAGTGTTAGGAAAATTGGATATCCACATTCAGAAGAAAGAAACTAGACCACTCTCTCTCTCTCTTACTACTTACAAAGATCAACTCAAATGGATTAAATACAACAACGTAAGACCTAAAACCATGAAACTAACGTATAAAAACATACGGGAAATGCTTCAGGACATTGGAATAGGGAAGAATTTAGGGGCGGGGGGCAGACCCCAGAAGCACAGGAAACAAAATCAAAGGTAGATAAATGGAATGACATCAAACTGAAAAGTTTCTGTACAGCAAGGAAAATAATCAAGGGTGCAAAAATAACCTACAAAATGGGAGAAAACACTTGCAAACTATACAATTGATACAGGGTTGATATCCAGAATATATAAGGAACTCCAAAAATTTTGTAAAAATAAAAAAAAAAATCTGATTTAGGGGCTGGGGATGTGGCTCAAGCGGTAGCACGCTCACCTGGCATGCGTGCCGCCCGGTTCGATCCTCAGCACCACATACAAAGAAAGATGTTGTGTCCGCCGAAAACTAAGAAATAAATTTTAAAAAATTCTCTCTCTCTCTCTCTCTCTCTCAAAAAAAAAGACTCTAAAACTTCTCTAAAATCACTACTACTTAAAAAATATTAAATTTTTAAAAAAATCGGATTTAAAATGGGCAACAGATCTAAAATACACATTTCTAAAGAAGAAGACATACAAATGGCCAACAGATACATAAAAAATGCAAATTAAAACCATAACAAGATATAACCCCATCCCAGTAAGAATGGCTAATATCAAAAAGACTAAAGATAAAAAGTGCTGGCAAAGATGTGGAGAAAGGGAATCATTATATACTATTGGTCAGAATTTAAATTAGTACAGTCATTATGAAAACAGTATGGGGTTCCTTCACAAATTAAAAATAGAACTACCCTATGATCCAGCTTTTTCATTATTGGGTGTATATTCAAAGGAAATGCAATTGGATGTAAAGAAACATCTGTACTCCTATGTTCATTGCCACACTATTCACAATAGTCAAGAGATGGAAACAACCTAAATTTCCACTAACTGAAAAATGGACAAAAAGAATATGGTATATACACACAAATGGAATACAATTCAGACATAAAAAGGAATGAAACCCTGTAATTTCTGACAACATGGATGGAGCTGGAGGTCATGTCAAGTAAAATGTCAGGCACAGAATAACAAATACCACATTTTCTAACTTGTATGTAAACTTTTTAAGGCCAATGAGAATATTTGATGAAGATTACTAGAGACTGGGAAGGGGGAAGAAGAATAAAAGGAAAATGGATAATGTCTACCAAAACAGAAGAAATAAATTCTAGACTTCTTTATCACAGTGGTGTGATTATAGCTCACAATAACTTATTAAATAATTTTTTAATCTCTAGAAAAGTGGAAGTTTCAAACACAAAGTATGATTAAGAAGATAGAAATGTTATATACCTAGATTTAATAAGTACATATGTATATGTACATTGAAATATCACACAGTCCCACACAATTATTATGTGTGAATCAAAAAAATTTAAATGTCTAAGGAAAGGAAAATGTTAGCTATCCTGATTTTATCACTAAACACTGCAATATGTACCAAATAATGCCACTGTACCCCATAAATTTGTACAGTTATAAATAAATTATAGAAGCAAAGCATATCTGTGTGACTCGACGCATCCTGTCCTGAATGGAAATGAGGCCAAGACAGTGTTAAAGGAGACAACTTTGTCAACCCAAAAGGTAGAAGAACTGTGCCTAGAACAGAAATAAATAAACCTGATTCCAGAGTCTGCATCTGCCCCTGTGTAAATCATAATACCAATACCAGTCTCAGTTTCTCTTGGTTTCTGTGACATTACTCTTTCTGACCAACCCTTTGTTCTGTTTATTTTTTTTTTTGTATGTGTGTGTGTGTATTTCACTGGTGATTTGACCACCCAGGGACCCTCTATACTGAGCTATACCCCAGCCCTTTTATATTTTTATTTCGAGTCAAGATTTTGCTAAATTACTCAGGTTGGCCTCAAACTTGTGATACTCCTACTTCAACCTCCCAAGTCACTATAATAACTATGGGTTTGCGCAACTGGGCCTAGCCCTTTGTCCTTTAAGTGTGGTTGTTCTTTGTTATGGTTTGGATATGAGGTGTCCCTCAAAAGCTCATTTGTGAGTCAATGAAAGAAGATTTAGAGGTGAAATGATTGGGTTATGACAGCCTTAATCTAATCAGTGAATTAATCTTCTGGCAGGGATTAACTGAGTGGTAACTACAGGCTGGTAGGGTGTGGCTGGAGAAGGTGGGTCATTGCAGGTGTGTCTTTGGGGTATATATTTGGTGAGCTGATATTAGGCTCTTTCTGCTCTTTCTGTGTGATGTCTGGAACCACTTTCCTCTACTATACCCTTCTACCATGCTGTTCAGCCTCAACTGAACCGTGAAAGATGGAACTGGCCATCTGTGGACTGAAACCTCTGAAACCATGAGCACCAAAATATACTTTTCCTCTTCTAACTTGTCAGGTCTTTAGGTCACAGCAATGAAATAACTAACACATTCTTTAAGGTCTTGTTCTTGGTTATTCTTTAAAATACTGTATACACACTAACCCTGGATCATCTCATCAGATTCCCAAGACTTCAAGGACCCTTTCCTCAGTTGCACTCTAATGCACAAAATTCCAGATTCAGCAATGTAGTAGATACTTTAATGCCTGTTCTCATCATCTACCCATTTCCACGAGTTAAGATAGAATATTTTTAACTTGTCACTATTCTTTCCTGGGGTGAGGGGGCAGATGGAAGATGGCTGAGTAGAGAAAATCTGCATTCCAAGCTGCACCATAGCGTGGGACCAACGCAGCAAGTGCACAGCCTCTCTGTGTGGTGGCTGAAAGAGGGATTTCACTAAAATTCATTAAACATTCAAAGTGGCTTGGGGATTCCGGAATATGGGTACAAAAGCAAAGAAGGAGGAATACACTGGAGCCCACCTGGCTGCAGCATGGGAGACTCTGGCACGGATTCACCACAGAAGGAGGAAGAGAGAACACTGATTTAGTTTGGAAAAGCCTGAGATTTAAAACAAACAAACAAACAAACAAAAAAAAAAACTGCCTAAGCCGAGCTGATCCACAGGCTGTGCTGTGCTGGTGGGTGAGGAGCGCACTCTGCATCTCACAGGGCTGTGGAGAGCTGAGGCAGGAGCCCTCTTGGCGCAATCGCACCAGAGTGGTGGCTGCAGGACCCAGAAGATCAGAAAACGAAAACACACACACACACACACACACACAGCCCCTAATATCCTATCAGGTGCTTATTGGGACTTAGGCCCGGCCTGGTGAAATATGAGTGAAACAAGCATGGAGTGAACTGGACCCAGGGGGATTCACGTCAAAGGATGAAGAGGAATCCTAGCTTCTCCTTTGCATCTGGCGGCTCAGGTGACTAAAGAAGCAGACGGGGAGTCAGAGTGGGTGGGGGTGAACACACTCAGGGACTAGGCCCTGGAAGGCTGTGCCCGTGGGCAGCAGGCAGTGGAGGATCATCCCCTCTGTCCCACCATCGGAATTCTTGGGAGGCTCCTGAGGACCAGACCGGCAACAGAGATTGGCTACTGTTTAGCCCTTGGGCAGGTATATGTAGGGCTCCAAAGCAGGTCCACCAACAAAGCCCCTGAAGCTTAATGAGACCTCAGCCCCACCTGCTGCATTCCCCCCAACAGGACCCTGCAGAAGTGGTACCCTGGGAGTTCACCCAACTTGTCTGATCAGACAAACTCAACTGACAGTACCTCCACCTCACATGGATGAGAAGGGAAGCTTAGTCTTACATCAAGCAGTTTCAATCTAAGGTCTCTCCAACTGGCAGCTCAGAGAGCAACACAAAAACAGGAAGCAGTTAACAGCCCCCACCCTTTTCTTTCTCTATCGGTACATAATTCAAGAAGAATTGAAAAGAAAGACTGTTGGATATAGAACAGTGACCACCCAACCTGGTCAACTACTTTGACCACCTTAGGAGAGATGGATCCTTATTCTTCATTAAGATTTTATTTAAAATTTTTATCTATCATTTTATTCTTTTCGTGTGTGTGTGTGTGTGTGTGTGTGTTTTCTTGCTGTGCTGATTGATTCAGGGACTATACATACACTTATTTGTTTCCTTCTTTCTCATTTTTGGCATTTTTAATGTGATTATTTTTTCTTAGACTTGTCTTTTGAGGGTTCAGGATTTTTGAATTGTATATTTTGGTTTGGTTTTATATTATTTTCATTTGTTTATTTTTCTTGTTTCTCTTTCTTTCTTATCTTTTCTTACTGACAGCCAAATTCTATTATTCTCTCTCCCTCTCTCTCAATACCTTTTTTCTTCTATTTTCCTCCTCCTTCCATATAATGTCACATGTTACATCTCTTCTGCATTCTCTCTGTTCACATTTTGAAATTTGAAAACATTTTTCTAACTTCCTAACACATTTTCTTTTCCCCTAGTTAACTGTATTTTTACTGTCTTTTCAGAACTAAATGGCTTCTATAACTCCTGCCCCCATCATTAATGCAAATGCAATCATTACTGCTGTGGATGATATAGTTGACACCTCTATTTCTTTAAAGCCAGATCTAGTTTATGATTATTGTTTTTACTGTTGACAATTGCTGAACCCACCATTCCTGTGTTGAAGACCTCATAGTAGAAACTGGTATATACATTAAGGCTGTGTAGTGTTTGGAACAATTGTTGCTAATGTTTATTACACCCCATTCTACAAGGTGCTGGGAAAATACAGGGACACTGGAAGTTCACAAGCTGCTGAACTAAACCCAATCAAGCCCTAAAAGTAAACAACTGTCAGCCAAGACTATTATACCCAGCAAAGCTCATTTTCAAATTCGAGGGGGAAATAAAAACTTCCCACAACAAGAATAAACTAAAAGAATTAATGATCACCAAACCAGCACTATAAAGAATATACAAAGATAAACTATTCAAAGGAACTGAAAAAACAACTCCTACAGCTCCCAAACTGAGGAAATTCAAGAGAAAAATAATCCACTAAGTGAGAATCAAGATAGGATAAAAGATAGCCCAAAAAAGTCAAGAAACCAAAAACACATATCCATATCAATGCTGAGTGTTAAAAGTCACAACTTCCCAATTAAAAGATTACCAGGTGTATTTTTTAAAAAAGCAACATCCAACTATATGCTGTTTACAAAATACTCATAATATAGGTAAAAGCATACACAGCATGAAGGTAAAAGGATGGAAAAAATATTCCATGCATACAGACCATGAAAACAAGCAGGACTAGCTATTTTCACACCTGAAAAAGCAGATTTCAAGCAAAAATTGAAAAAAGAAAGAATTTTAAAAAAGAAGCCCACTATATCCTAGTAAAGAAAACAATTCAACAAGAATATATAACAATAGTAAACATTTACACTCCAAATGTCAATGTACCTAATTACATGTAAAAAACACACCATGACATTAAATTCCACTTAGACTCCAACACAATAATATTGGGTGATTTCAATACATTCTTATCACCAATAGACAGGTCATCAAAACACAAGATTAATAAAGATATCTTCAACCTAAATAATACTATAAATCAAACTGACCTAACAGACATCTACAGAATATCCCACCCCAAAACAGTTGAATTTGCCTGCCCCCGCCCCCGACTTCTGTATGCAGTTTACACGGCAGTGAGGTCTCTCTGTTTCCTCCAACCCGTGCCCCTGCCTTATTCTGCTGTTTAGAGCAAAACAAAAGGGAAACCAGGGGCTGGGGGTAGTGGTTGGTAGGGGAATCTGTGCAGGAATTAGGGAGGCTCGGGCCACTGGAGAACCTTGACCCAATTAAGAGTGGTCAGAAGGGAAAGGAGGTAATTAGGGAAGGGGCAAGTGACTCAGGGAAAGGGGGGGGGGCGTGGGGGAAGGAACATGGTACTTTCTCCAAAATAGATAATATTCTAAGTCACAAAGCAAATATTAGCAAATACAAAAAAATCAATACAATCTGATAATCCTATCAAATCCTGATGAAATGAAACTAGAAATTAATAGCAAGAAAAATAATAGAAACCACATAAACACATGAGATTGAAAAATACTTAAATGAAGAATGGATCAAAGAAGAATTGAGAATCAAAATCAAGAAATTCTTAGAAATGAAAAGAATAAAGGTACAACATATCAAATCTCTGGGACAGTATAAAGCAATTCTAAGAGGAAAATTTATAACACTAAGTACCTACATTAAAAAATTAGATCTCAAATCAAATTAATTAGTTTGTGCTCCACCTCAAAGCCTTAGAAAAATAACAAACTAACCTCAAAACCAACTGGGGCTGTGTTGTGGCTCAGTGGTAGAATACTTGCCTAGCATGTATGAGGTACTGAGTTCAATTCTCAGCATCACATATAAATAAATGAATAAAACAAAGTTTCATCAACATCTAAAAAAAATTTTTTTTTAAAATAGAAGACAGAAAATAATGAAGATCAGAGCCAAATCAATGAAATTGAGAATAAGGAAACATTACACAGTATCAAAGCAATGAAGAGTTGGTTCTTTGAAAAGATAGTAAGATTAACCAAATTCTTACGCAAATGAACTAAAAGAAAGAGAAAATCCAGATCAAAAGATCACATGTGAAAAAGGAGTTATCACCACATATCCTTCTGAAATCCAGAGGATTATCCGTACCTATTTTGAAAATTTGTACTCCGATAAACTGGAAAATCTGGAAGACATTGGAAAATTTCTAGACACATATGTCCAACCCAAATTGAATCAGGAAGATACAGAAAACCTAAACAAACCTTAACATATCAAGTAATGAAATTGAAACAGCAATTAAAAGCCTTCAAAGAAAGAAAGCCCAAATGAATTCCAAGCAGAGTTCTACCAGACCCTTTACAGAAGAACTAATACCAGTCTTGCTCAAATTATTCCATGAAATGTAAAGGGAAGGAACATTCCCAAGTACATTTTATGAAGCCAGTATAACCCCAATACCAAAACCAGGCAAAGATGCATCAAGGAAATAAAACTATAGACCAATATCCTTGATGAATGTAGATGCAAAATTCTTAATAAAATACTAGCAAACTGCATTCAAAAATACATCAAAAAGATAAACACTATGATCAGGTGGATTTCATTCCAGAAATGCAAGATGGTTCAACAGATGCAAATCAATAAATGTCATCCACAGTTTAAACAGAATTAGGGACAAGAATCACACAATCATCTCAATAGATGCAGAAAATGCCTTTGATAAAATCCAGTATTCATTCATGTTAAAAACACTAGAGGCAGCCAGGTGTAGTGACACACGCCTATAATCCCAGTGGCTCAGGAGGCTGAGACAGGAGGATGGGGAGTTTAAAGCCAGTCTCAGCAAAAGCAAGTCCCTAAGCAACTCAGTAATACAAAATTGGGCTGGGGATATGGCTCAGTGGTCAAGTGCCCCTGAGTTCAATCCCCAGTACCAAAAAAAGAAAGAAAAATGCTAGAGAAGCTAGAGATCGAAGGAACATACCTCAATAAAGGTAAGTTGGCCATCATAAAGGCCATTATGACAAACTCAAAGCCAACGTCATACTAAATAGAGAAAAACAAAAAGCATTTCCTCTAAACTCAGAAACAAGGTAAAGCTGTACACTCTCACCATTCCTATTCAATGTAGTCCTCAAAACATTAGCCAGAGTGATCAAGAAAGAAAAGGAAAACAAAAGGATACTAATAGGAAAATAAGAAGTTAAACTATCTCTGTTTGCCAATGATATGATCCTATGTCTAGAAAAAAAAAAAAAAAACTAAAAACTCCATGAGAAGACTTCTAGAGTTTAGCAAAGTGGCAGGATACAAGATCAACACCCATACATCAATAGCTTTCCTATATTTCAACAGAAATTCAGTGAAGGAAAAAATTGAGAAAAACATTTCATTCACAATAAACTCAAAAAATTAAATACTAGGGAATTAAGCTAATGATGTAAAACAGGTCTTCATTGAAAAGTATAGAACACTGAAGAAAGAAATTGAAGAAAACTTTAGAATATGGAAAGACATCCCATGTTCTTGGATAGGCAGAATCAATATTGTCAAAATGGCCATACTACCAAAAGCAATATACAGATTCAATGCAGTCCCCATCAAAATACCAATGACATTCTTCACATAATTAGAAAAAAACAATTAGTAAATTCATTGGAAGAATAAGAGACCCAGAATAGCAAAGCAATACTAAGCAAGAAAACTGAAGCAGGAAGCATCACAATACCTGATCTTAAATTATACTACAAACCTGTAGTAACAAAAACAGGAGGGTTTGGCTTCAAAATAGACATGAAGATCAATAAAACAAAACTCACAGACAAATTCACATACCCACAGCCATCTGATATTTCACAGATATTTTAGATAAAAGACAAATCTTCTTAACAGCTATATGTAGAAAATGAAATTAGATCCCTCTCTCTCACCCTGCACAAAACTCTAATCAAAATGGACCAAAGACTGGAATTGGAGCAGAAGTTTTACACTGCTAGAGGAAAACATAGGGTCAACTTTCCACCACACAGGTGCTGGCACTGGCTTCCTTAAAAAGACTCCTAAAGTGCAAAAATAAAACCAAGAATCAATAAGTGGAACGCCATCGAACTAAAAAGCTCTGTACAGCAAAGAAAATAATTAAGAGTGTAAAGAGAGGACATGAGGAGAGAGCCAGCTACTACTCCAATAAGGGATTACTATCCAGAATGTAAAAAGAACTCAAAAAAAAAAAACACCAAAAATAAAATAAAATTTAAAAAGCCCCATTCAATAAATGGGCAAAAGAACTAAACAGAAATTTCTCAAAAGAAGAAACACAAAAAGCCAATAAATACATGAAAAAATGTTCAACATCTCTAGCAATCAGGGAAATGCAAATCAAAACTCCACTAAGATTTCATGTCACTCCAGTCAGAATGGCAATGATCATGAATATAAATAATAAACGTTGGCAAGGTTATAAAGAGAGAGGAACATTTTCTACATTGTTGGTGGGACTGTGGACTAGGACAACCACTCCGGAAGGACTTTGGAGATTCCTCAAAAAACTAAGGCTGGAACTACCATATGATCCAGGAATCTCTGGGTATTTTCCTAAAATATCTAAAATTGGCATGCTACAGCAACACAGCCACATCAATGTTGATAGCAGCACAATTCACAATAGCTAAATTATGGAAGCAACCCAGATGCCCATAAATAGATACATGGATTAAGAAATTATGGTATATATGGAATTCTTCTAGGCCATAAAAAATAATGAAATTATGGCATTTGCCGGTAAGCAGATGGGAATGGGGAATATCATACTAAGTGAAATAAGCTGAATTCAGAAACTGAAAATTCAAATGTTTTCTCTCATATGGAAGCTAGAGTAAAATAAAGGAAAGGGGGAAGGAAATATAGTATAACATAAAGAACGAATCAAATACAAATTAATAGACGAGCAAAAGAATGTTTAGTGGAATAGAGGAAGGAGAATGAGAGAGGGTAGGGATGACTGAGCAAAAAGGGGGGATCATGAACTGAAATTGACTTCCATGCCTGTATGAATGTGTTGGGATGAATCCAACTACTATGTGTGACTATAAAACTCTAATTTAAAAAAAAAGAGAAAGGGAAAAATAAATATGTTTTTATTAGCAAAAAAAAAAAGTTGATAAAAATCAGGTTACCAGCAATAGAAAAGTGGTTAAGAAAAGTATGAAACCTGTATTTAATGGAATATTACATAGCCATATAAAATGGTAGTTTTTAAAACCACGCAGAACATGGAGAAATAGAATATGTTATCACAAAAAAAAGAACACTAAATTTTATCTCTATTACAATTATCCACGAGACTAGAATATGCCTTCCCAAAATATGCTTCTTTAGCATAGGATTGTTTTGAATTGAAGGCAACTGAGAAATAGCAGATGTAGTAAAGCTCTTTACCCCCCACCCAATTGCCTAAAACTAGGACATAAAGTTATCAAGGAAAGCTCTTTACCCCCCACCCAATTGCCTAAAACTAGGACATAAAGTTATCAAGGAAAGGCATCCTTCCTCCCCCGTCTTCCAGGGACAGCAAAGATTAGCCAGTAAAGATAACCTTTAGACCCCCCACCCCACCCCACCCCCTTTTGGTTTTTGGCAATGGGGATTGAACTCAGGGACACTCAACCACTGAGCCACTTCTCCAGCTCTATTTTGTATTTTATTTAGAGACAGGGTCTCACTGAGTTGCTTAGTGCCTTCTTTTGCTGAGGCTGGCTTTGAACGCATGTTCCTCTTGCCTCAGGTTCCATAGCTGCTGGGATTACAGGCGTGCACCACCATGCACCCACCACCGTGCACCCGGCTAACCTTAGGCCCTTCTCAATCTAGAGATGGCACCAAAGGAATCTACATTAACAAGCTCTACTAACTTTTATCTACCATGTTTTGCTTGCACACAACTTTCTGGCTTTCGAGTCATAAAAACCTTTTCCTTTGTCTTGTCCTTTCTCTACGAATGTCCTAGTATTGTTAAAGATGTCATACCAGGTAGAATTCAAGACTACCTCTTTAGAAATTGTTCATTCCCTGGACATCTCCCATGAATATAATAAATAGAAGGTGCTCCTCCGTTTACAACGGGGTATGTCTCAATAAACGCAATGTAACTTGAAATATTTTAAGTAAAAAATGTACATAATACACCTAACCCAGTAACATCATAGTTTAGCAACAGGGTACACTGTAGAGAATCTGTTATTTGTCCTCACTGTCACCTGCTTAGCTGGGAGCTATGGCTCTCTGCTATTGCCCAGCATCACAAAAAGTATCATACCACAAATATCACTCACATGGGAAAATATCAAAATTCAAAATTTGAAGTACAATATTCAAACTAAAAAGTTTTTTCTTAGCAAAATAAATAATATGTGAGGTGAATAGAGAGCCTACATCCTGGGAACAAATTTTTACCCCCCACACATCAGATAGATCTCTAATCTCTAGAGTATATAAAGAGCTCAACAAGATAAGCACCAAAAAAAAAAAAAAAAACCAAATAATCCAATCAATAAATGGGCCAAGGACCTGAACAGACACTTCTCAGAAGAGAATATACACTCAATCAACAAATATATGAAAAAATGCTCATCATCTCCAGCAATCAGAGAAATGCAAATTAAAATTACTCTAAGATACCATCTCACTCCAGTAAGAATGGCAGCCATTATAAAGACAAACAACAACAAGTGCTAGAGAGGATGCAGGGGGAAAAGGTACACTCATACATTGCTGGTGAGACTGCAAATTGGTGCAGCCAATTTGGAAAGCAGTATGGAGATTCCTTAGAAAACTGGGAATGGAACCACCATTTGACCCAGCTATTCCTCTTCTCGGACTATACCCAAAGGATCTAAAAACAGCATATTACAGAGACACAGCCACATTAATGTTTATAGCAGCACAATTCACAATAGCTAAACTGTGGAGCCAACCTAGATGTCCTTCAGTGGATGAATGGATTAAAAAATGTGGCATTTATACACAATGGAATATTACTTAGCAATAAAAATAATAAGATCATGGCATTTGCAGGGAAATGGATGGAAAATCATGGCATTAGATTATGCTAAGTGAAGTTAGCCAATCCCAAAAAAAAACAAATGCCGAATGTCTTCTCTGATATAAGGGGAGGGGGTGACTCAAAATGGGGTTGGGAGGGAGAGCAAGGGAGGAAGATTACCTCTAGATAGGAAATAGGGGTGGGAGGGAAAGGGAGGGAGAAGGGGAATAGCATGAATGGTGGAAGGAGACTCTCATCATTATTCAAAATACATGTATGAAGATGTGAAAAAGAAAAGAAAGCTCTATGGGAGGCATATCCATTTAAAAAGAAAAAGAAAATTTTGCATTTTGGACAACTGGATTTATTTTATTTTTAATTACAGACATGGTGAAATTGAGAAAAAAAATGAAGTATAATTTCTACTGTGTATTGCTTCCACATCATCATAAAGTTGAAAGTTCTAAGTCAAGCTATCCCAAGTCAGGGATCATCTGTACATGTTAATAAACCTGCTTTTCTTCTACCCATGTGTCTTTTATTACAGAGGTGCATTCCAGCTGAAAACTTATGAGAAATTAGAAAAAAGTTATCTCTTCTTCCTTAACATTCCAACTGTATAAATGCTAAATGCATTTGAACTAGAACTAGAAGGAAATATGGAAAATGACAAAATTATTTTGTTATTTATAATTATGAGTATTTTTCTCACATTATTGTCATTATTTTATCATTTATGCAAATATATAGTTGATATATGATCATCTTAATTTACATCATTTTCATAATCTTAATAACAAGTTTTGGAGCTAAATAATAACATAACAGCTGTTCTTGATTTTATAAAGAATAAGATGTTATAAAACAACCCAGGCTGCTCTCATAAAATATGTTTGCTATATTAACATGCCATGGAAATAGCAACCATGTCATTCTGCCATATCTAAGAACACTTTGCCAGAAGTGTCACCATCTTCTATACCAGTGTATAATTATACGTAAGGATAGACATAATTATTAACAACTACTTTGAAAATGAAAAAATTGAGGAATAGAAACATTTTGGGGACTTACTCAAAGGCTAACCATAAATCAGAACAAATTTTCAATGTGTTGGTTCTTACTCAACTAACATTCTGAATACATTTCAGGTTTCTATACCAACTATTCTTAGCTGTTAATACGCAGTGTCACTTGCTCGAGAAAAGAGAACACTACATTATTTTGATTCATCTTATGATATGTTCCTTCTTCCTATTTGCTTAGGAGATATTAAAAATGTTCTTACACTAATTTATACATGATGGATGACTTTGAAAGACAATATTGAAAATAGAATTTTTTATTTCAGGTGCCCAATTTACATGCAAAATAACAAAATTGAATTTGAAACGCAGTTTTACATAACTTCATTTATTTTCTCACTGAATAGAATAATGATCCCTTTCATAGGCTATTTTGGATATTGTTATGACTACTGGGTATTAGGCTTTCTAAAATGACAAAATAAATAAATAAATTACTAATAAGAGTCTATTCAACATACAATACAATGCTGATCAAGAATTCTTTAGCATTACTTGGCCTATTGATTTTGGATTTCAAAGAAATGAAAATCAAAGTAAGGGTTCTGCTAATCTACCTTATAAGCAGCACACCATCATTTTAAAACATTATTCTAACCAACAGTCTGTCCATACTAACCTTGTTACTTCATCTATGCTAAAGTAGTCAACCACAAAACTTACACAGTGAACACAGGGTACACAAGCCATGAAACAGCAAATATTAATAGTTTTTTTTTTTTTTTTTTTGGTCATTTTCTAAACTCTAAGAAGTCTTAGACTTGATTATGAGAGATGTTTTATTCTCCTTTTCATAAGGTTGAAAGTTTCACACACTCCTGTCAATAAATATATTTTGTATACCTGACAGCTCCCACTTCTTTCCTTGAGAGCCTAAATCTTCAGAAATTAAGCAGGAGGAAATTCTTTTTTAACTTAAGAGTATTTGGGATTATTTTTGGAAATACTATCCACCAATAGTTTACTGAATGTTCTTCAAATTCAAGCCCCTATATTCCACCCTCCTCTTGACCAACACAGCAATAATAAATCTTATTATTTCACTCTTCTCTGACATGGTATTTCAGGTAAATTTCACTTCACCCTCTCAGTGAGAAGCATAACTGGAATTTTCAAGTTGTTTTGGTTCATCCCAAATTTTTAAGACTCAAGACAGTTAAATTCACATGAAAATCCAGATATCCACTTTATCTAGAGAAAATCAGAAATTTTTGCAATGCTAGGCCTGAATTCCTCTGTGGGAATAATTCAGTTGATATGGAGGAGTGCCTGCCCCCTTTACACAGTTGTAGGAACACAGCTTTACCTCATTAGAGCCATCTGGGTGTTTCATTGCTATTTTGCTCATCAGGTGATCATGCCCTGGATTACAAACTTTACAGGATAAACAAAGTCATTAAGATAGTCAGCCAAGTGTTTCGTGTTATGGCCAAACTACTTTTTTCTGATGCTTGACACTTTAGTAGATTTTTTAAAAAGACCAAAATCTATTTGCAACCCATATTTGCCTAGCTTAGCTAACTCCTTCCCCTTGCCTTGACGTGTAGGCATCCTCTTGATGCTGCCTAAGATGCACTCTGTGCATTCTAGATTTGTTCACCTCTTTCTTTGACTGCTCAGTACTTTCCACCATTGGTGGATGATTCACTTACACTACATTTTTCTGAAATGATGGGAAATCCTCAGTTGACTATAGTCCTTGCTAACCTACTCCCAACTCCTATCAAGTCTTTGATGCTAAGATTTCTACTAAACCCGGCTCACTTCATATTTTTATGCTACCTGCCTGGTTTCTGTAGGCATTTGAATTTCTGACCTCTTCTGATAAAACACTTTGTATTTTAATTCATTAGCATACACTGCACGTCCACTGAATTTTAGAGGAGTGAGAAATAGCAGGTTCCAAATCCCTGACCACAGAGAACTTAAGTTCCAGGAGCAGGAACTGAAATGCACACAAAGACTGATAATTCAAGGTGTTTAGGACTGAATCCTGTACAAAACTTTAAAGCAAAATCATCCAATAGAATATGATGCAAACCAAAAATGTTAGCCACTTATGTATTAAATTTTCTAAGTGGCCATACTGAAAAAGTTTTTTAAATGTGAAATTAATATGTATTATATAAACCAATACAACTAACATAGCATCATTTCACCAAATAATCAATCTTAAAAACTACTAATGATATATTTGTATCTTGGTTTTTTTTGTTGTTGTTGTTTGTTTGTTTGTTTTGTTTTTTGGCTGTGGGTGGGCAGGATTGTTATTTTGTTTTGGTACTAAGTCTTTGAAATCCAGTATGTAATTTGTACTTACAGAACATCTCAGTTTGGACCAGCCACATTTCAAGTGCTCAAGAGTCACAAGGGAGCTACTGTAATGGACAGCATAGCTCTAAAATGAGAATAAGAATCCCAGAGATGACAGCAAATCATTTGATTAGAGAAATAAAGGAAAGCTTCACGGTAAAAGTACCATTGGAAAATAAATAAAATGTTGATCAGTGGAGATGGGCAGGTTGGGAAGCTATTTACAATGTCAGGAAAGCAAAGTAGAAACAAGCAAAGTAATACATATGTTTATGAAATGGAGAATTCAGAGGGCAGAAGACATAGATAAGGGGGAAAGCAGGAGGTTAAGAAGGGAAGGACTGTTTGAATAAACTTATCAAGGACAATGTTTTGCTAAGGATATAGGATTTTATTCTCTGGATAATGGGAAGCTACCAAGACATTCTGAGCATGAAAGTGCTTTTATCAGATGCATGTTTAAGGGTGGACAGTATACAATGCTGGACTAACACAACTCAAATAAAAATTAGTCAGGTCTGAATTCATGCAAATAGAGTTAGAATACCAAGATGTAAGCTCCAGAAGGCTGATAGCAGCTCAATACAAAGAATAATTTTCTAAATTGTCAGTATTGCCCAAAGCACCATGTGCTGGTAAATTTGACTTTGGGGATGAAGAAGCAGATGTTAGATAACTACTTGTCAGGAATCAGGCAAAAGAGAGGAACTCTTTTGTCCCCTGCAACACACAGATAGCACCCCTATGCTCAATTCCCTTTGAGCAGGCTGTAACTTCATGCCTTTCACTCCCATTCAAGGCAGCATATTGGAATGCAAGGGAGAGAGACAGTGCTATTATTACCAAGATAACCTTGAGTCTGTTCTAATTTATTTTTTAAAAGAAAATAAATCACTCTCAACCTTTGTTGCTTTATTATTGGGGTGGGGGGATGAAGACCATTTTATTCTCCTAGCAGCTGGTATGAGAATTCTTAGTAAGAGAATTGCCTTTGTTAAGAAAATGCTTTAGTAGGCTCACTTGGGGTGGGTGAATGCTGCAGGGCAAGAATGTCATTTGAGGCCGGTGATTCAGGAGAGAAGACAAAACTACAAGGCAGGACACAAGGAGCGGAATTTGTTTTTTCTTAAAAAGGAAGCAATAGAAAATAAGGTGAGGTTAGAAAGAGAAGAAGGAACAGCTGGTGGACATTAAGAAACTGAAGTCCTCAAATACTCAAGTCACCAACTCAGGAAATGCATGCATGGTGCAAGTAGATTAGAATGTTAAACTTATCAGAGACCCTTTTGCATCCAAGTTGAGGAAGAGCAAATCAAAACACTTTCAGATGCAAAAGTATGACAGAGGAAGTCACAAGAAAACTAACCTTTAATAATGCAGAGAAATTACAGGGAACACTGCAGATTGGCCTTCAAGTTACATTAGCTTAGAATTCCAAGGGTACAGTTGATGGCCTGAGTAACAACACAGTGGTTGCACAGTGCTTGTAGTAAAGATCATATCTGTCAGATGACCATGACAGAAAGTAGTCATTATAAAGGATATCAGCACTGGACTTTGACTTGGCAGAGATCACTCTCTGAACTCTCTCAACCCTGACTTATGTGAAAATAACTTGGTTTAAATAACCACACTTCAAATGTTCTAATCCACATCAGTTTTATTTAACCAGCACTCATCAAAGTGAAGAGTACCAGCAAGTTCTCATCAGTGCAAAATTAATGTCACACTTCCTGCAGAGCCCATTTTATTTGACAATAAATATTGATTAAATAAGCATGAATAGATTAGTGGATTGTTGTTAGATTATTATTGCTCAATTATTATTACATTATTACAATTTAAGTATTTAATTTGGGGATAAAACCTGGAGACTTCAGAGGAATGGCGTACTTTGATCATACCATACTTTATCACCAGATCACAGGCATATATGCTTCGCTGTCCACATTGTAGGGATGCTTCAGTGGATAAGTTCAAGTAGCACCAGTCTGAAGTATACCCAGGAGTTGCTAAAGCCCAGCCCTAAAGATCAGTTGTCACACTGAAGCTATCTGCAAGTTGCCTTTGATTTTATGCCACAGTTTCCAAGCAACCTTAGCAATTCATCTGGTAAACAACTTAAATCACCTTCATTATCATCATCACATGACATTACAAGGCTCACACAAATGCAGACTTCAATCTATAGCTTCATATTAAGCTAGATATATATAGATGTTACCTGTTGTCTGCAGTCCCCAGGTTAGGTGCAAGAGCCTAACTGTGGCCTCACATTTAGTAAAGTATGCCAACACAGGTCATTGAGCCTCGAGGACACTGAAATGAGGAAAGCAAAATTACACAAGGACTAAAGTTCTGCAGCTGAGTGTGTGACCTCGATGCTGGGTTGATATCAGAGAATAAAATCATTCCCACCAAAATAGCCAAAAACAAGGGCCGTGGAACCAGAATTTACAGGCCCAGATCCCAGTTCCACCACTTCTTAACGGTGTATCTCTCTTCAAATTATTTAAGTGTTCTGTTTCTAAGCTTCCCGCACATGAAACTGGAAAACTTATCATTCTTGCTCCATTGAGGTTTGAGAAAAATTAACTTAGGAACAATCGACAAAACACTGGATCCAACTGCAGGGCACAGAGTAAATGCTCAGTAAAGTTTTCTCTCTTTCATTGAAATGGTTCAACAATATACATTTGTCTATCCTGGACACTATACACTGACCGAAAACTACACACATAAATCAAAATGCTCTCAAACTAATGTGTCCCATAATATGAGGGCAGGCTGTGATAAGCACAGAAATAATCACATAATTTAAAAAAACTTAGAGAATCCTAAATTGAGGGCAGGGACTGGTTTCATTCATCCTCGTAACTTCTTTATATTTTATTCAATGTCCAGCACTAAATCAAACCTTAATAAATGATCAGAGATAAACACAGACTTTATAAGCTAGGTAGGAGGAGAAAAAAACCTAGGAAACATTTCAGAAAAAGTCTAAGTAATGTAGAAGGTATTTCAGGTATTTCAGGAGGGTTTGAAAAAGAAATAAGGAGAAAAAAGAAACGTGAGAAATGGGGAGAAGAAGGGAAACTAGAAATTTGTTACACATAATATAACCCTGATAAAAAAAAAAAAAAAAAAAAACCACATCAGCTGGGTGTGGTGGCACACACCTGTGATCCTAGCAACTCAGGAGGCCAAGGCAGGAGGATGCAAGTTCGAGGTGAGGTTAGCCTCAGAAACTCAGGAAGGTGCAAGCGACTTAGCAAGACCCTGTCTCAAAGTAAAAATAAAAAGGGCTGGGGACGTGGCTCAATGGTAAAGCACCCCTGGGTTCAATCTTCAGTACAAAAATAATAAAAAACAAAAATAACTTCAAAGTATGAAAAAAAAATAAACTCTCCTTGATTTTATTGAAATCATATCTTTACCAAAGGTGAAAGACACCATTGTCAAGCTGCTGGTTTAGGAGAACCACCACAGGCAAGAAAAAGAACCTCAAAATATGTTCATCAAGGAACTCTCCCATTCTGGGCTTTAACCCACTTGAACTACCTGGATACTCTCAAGTTTCTCTTACCTCAGCACTTTGCAATGACTGTATCTGTCCCTTCTCCAGTTTCCTGCCTTCCCTTCCCCACTCCACATGCCTAACTCCTATTTGTTGTGAAGGACTCAGTTCAGAGATCATCCTCTCTAGAAGAACTTTCTTACCCCTTCCTACCCACAGCTGGGGTAAGGACCCACCTGTTCTCTATTTCTATAGCAATTCAGACCTACACCCATATTGTCCTAAACAGCAACTGGAGGCTGACTGGGGTAACCTCCTTTATTTGTCTTATTTTGTGCTAAATTTTTGATAAAATAATAATCAAGAAGTAAGTTCAAATTCCTCCAAATTGCAAAGTGTACAGATTGAAATAATATTGTATATGTTATGTAAGTAATTTTTAACCCATCTCTAGCTGAGGCATTTTGAAAATTAATGAGTAATGTATCCATCAATAATTCACAGTATCAGTACAAATACAGCTTCCATTAATGTATGGGTTAAAAGCTTTATGTGCCTCATCTTCCCCATTAATACACACAAGACAACTGGATCCCGATTCCTCAAGGAAACTTCCTATAGGCACTATGTTACAAGCACAGTTTCCTTTATTATTAAAATGAGCATTTGATTTTTCACCCATTGGACTGCAGAAAAGTTTAATTGAACACATTGCCTTAGCTTATGAGGAAATAAGAAACTTCACGCACAAATGACGGAAAGGTAAATAGCCACCAAAATTATAGATGCCCATAGCTTTACACATCCTAACTCTCAAAAAGATAAAGTCTATGTGTGAAAAATTATGGTCATACACGCTACTCACTGCTGCTTTTTGGGGTCGATTTGTTAAATTGCAGTAAAATATAAATATGACATAAAATTTACCATTGTTACCACTTTTAAACATTTACCATTTTATCCATATTCAGTGGCACTAAAACACTTATAATGTTGTATAGCCATCACCACTATCCATATCCTGAACTTTTTCAGTAAACAATAACTGTTCTTAAATTTTTTATTAGAGCATTATAGTTATGCATAGTAGTTGGTTTCCTCTCAACAAATTTGTACATTCATGGAATTCAATTTCAATTCATGTCTCCCCCCACTTACCCTCCCCTCATCCCCCTTACCGGTCTCCTTTCTCTACAGATCTTCCTTTCACTCATCTATTTATTCTTCATATGTTCTTTCTACTTATACAAGAAAATGAATTCCTTGTGATATATTTACATATTCACATAGCATGATTGATTTTTTAAGTCTTTCCACATTTTCTCCCCTTTCTCATCCCTCCTCTCTCCCTCTGCATCTCCTTCATCTACTCTACTGATCCTCCCTATATTTCTGTGATATCTGATTCACTCCTTCTTTTCTTTATTTTAAACTATAATTCTTCATGCCTCCACCTCCCAGCCTCTAGTAAACACTTACTTTCAAACTCTATAAATTAGCTTTTTCTAGAATCACATATCAGTAGAATCATACATTTGCCTTTTTAGATTTGACTTATTTCACTAAGTATATTTTCAATGCTCATTAATATTGTGACATGTGTCAGATTTTACTTCCTCTTTAAGGCTGAGTAATGTTCCATTGTGTATGTGTATGTATATGTATATAAATATGACATATGTATATGTATGTACACATATACATATACATACACATATATACAGTGCTTTTTTAAATCCATTAATCTGTTGGTGGAGATTTTGGCTGTTTTACATTTTGGCTTTACAAATAACGCTACCATGAGCATTTGTATAAAAGTATCTGTTTGAATCCCTGCTTTCAATTATTTCAGACACGTACCTAGAAGTAGAATTGCTAGGTCATATAGTAATTCTACATTTAACTTTTTGAGAAATTATCAAACTATTTTCCACAGAGACTGCACCATTTTACGTTATGAACAGCCCTCCATAAGGGTTCTTATATATATTTTTTAATAAAAGCAAAAGATTGGAATCAACCTAAAATCTATTAATCCACAACCGATTGAGTGAGTTATGATACATCCTCAAACAGAACACTACATAACCACTGGTGGGGAGCTACATTGCACCTTCCAGTCCTGATGCCTCAGATTCTGACCAACACTGCATTTGCTGTGGCTTGGGCGGGGTCTAGCTCGGATAGTAAGAGGTCTTCTTTGTAGGGTGTGCCTCTAGGGTTGAGTTACACTCACCTGTCCCTTGTAGCCCTGCCCCTTCTACCCTTTTTTGGATAGAACTTTCTAAGAACAAGAGTCCCCCCAATAAAAGCTCACTTCCAAATGTGTTCCCTCTGTAGTGTCAGCCTCTCGTGACTTTCTCTTGCTCTCCCTTTTGGGAAGATTGAGACCGAGAGCCAGGGAAGCCATCCTGAAGCTTGTGTAAAGGTAGATTGTGTCTGTGTTTTATTTGGTGTCCCTACAAATTCACAAGAGAGATCTTAAGTTTAGCTGCCCGCACTGGTCAGGGCAGCAAACCTCAAAAACCGAACAGGAACTCTGCTTTTTTTTTTTTTTGTCTGAATAAGGAAAGAAGAGTTCCATATATTAAGTGAAAAATATACAGAAATGTTAGATTATCATTTACATAAGAGAAGAAAAATATTTATACATGTCAATTTGCTTAAAACCATATAAAACATCACTGGAAGACTAATTAAGAAATTTATCACATTCTTTGGTTCTTTGTATCAGGGATTGAATTTAGGGGCATTCAACCACTGAGCACATTCCCAACCCTATTTTGTATTTTATTTAGAGACAGGGTCTCACTGAGTTGCTTAGAGCCTCACTTTTGCCAAGGCTAGCTTTGAACTCGCAATCCTCCTGCCTCAGCTTCGCAAGCGGCTGGAATTACAGGCGTGCGCCACTGTGCCTGCATATTTTTTGCTTCTTAAAAGAAGAATTAAGTGGTGAATGGTCCAGGGAAGACAGAGTTTTATACTTTTTGAGTTTGAAGTATATGACCTTCTTGGCTATTAAATTTAAAAACTAAATGAAATGCATTGACTTTTCTGAGCAAAATACATTTGATCCTTCTTCACATTGAAAGTTCACATTTTACCCTCAGAAAGGTGGACAGTGTCTCTCTCTTGCAGAACCCTGGACATCTCTCCAAAAGGCTTCTTCTATTTTTCTCTGCATCTTTTGCCCACATCTATTTCCTTATTCTTCTTATTTTCTAAAACAAGTATTGGAGCCCACACATACCCTGTTCCCTCATGGCTCCTGCTTTTACCTCCTGACAGGGGAGGGATGACTTCTCGAAGGTTTTGTGAGAGCTGGAACCCTACTCCAATCTTTTGGCAATAATTTCCCCCCGAAAATGTGAAGACACGTGATAAAAATATCAATCAAACTCATTGAAAAAAAAAAGATCTCTCCTAATATGGCAAAATCCCAGCATTAAAGTAGAAGCATGGGAAATATAAAAGTGAATCCATCATTGCATTTTTGAAATGTCTTACAAGCAATATGTAGTACGTGACTCTCTCTTTAACACTCTAGACTGAGAAATGAGAATAATGGCTTTTTCATCATCTTGGAACAAACACTATAAAGCATAGTGGCTCATCATTATAGGAAAGACCATAATCATAGCAGAAGAAACCAAAAAGTCAAATGTTTGTCTTTCCATTACCTAACTAGACCAACTTGTTCAACAAATATATATTTTTAACTGATTATTTCCCAGGGTTCTATTTAGGTTAATCCGGCAATATTCCCAAATTGTGTGTTGCCCACAGGTCCTGAAATAGTTACATGTGCTTTGAGTTGTTTGCCTTTTTGCATCTTTCTTGAAAATCCACAGTTGGTAATCACAGATTCAAGCTGAGGTAAAATATTGTCAGTATTTTTAAGCACCATTTGGCCAAAAACATTGCTTGGAGATACACACACACACACACACACACACACACACAGAATCTGGTGAGTCACAGATCGTAGTCTGTTATTTTGAGACTTCCCAGCCCACTGTCATACTGCCACACATCTGGCCCATCTTCAACATGGTGACTGGTTGGAGCGACATTCATGCTGGTCTCCAAAACTGGGTGGCACTAATACAAAAGTAGTACAACCCTTTCATTTCCTAGTTTCTTGTTCATTTGGGAAATAAGAAAGAAGAATATTCTGAAATTAAAGCCATGTGGAAAACACATGCTTTTGTAATCTAACGCAAGGCTTAAAATTATACATTTGTTCAATGTATTTAATCAATGTAGAAATATTATTGTAATTACTTGAACTACAATAGATTTAAAAATTTTAATGTGATAGCTTTAAGTTTTCATGGAAAGGGCAGGTGCTGAGGATCAGGGAAAAAAATCTAGTGGAACATTTTTTTGGAGAAAAAAAAAAGTGCAATAAGGATTTTAAGTAGCGCCCAATAATGAAAAGTTCACTGTTACTATGTCACTGGTGGTTAGTCTTACATATTTTCATAGCAATGGTGTTATTTGAATCAACAGAAAGTGATACATTTATTGCCCTTCAATATTGTTCCTTTACTGTTCACCTGGAAAATTTGCATTTTGAGGGCTTTTATTTATTGACTTCTAATTTTTGTCATAGACTATCAATAAGCAAATGGCCAAATGTGCTCTGATTAAGCCTAATTTTCCTATTCTGTATAACATAATTTTAATTCTAAATTGTTCTTCTTGTAATAAAATCCTGCTTTTAAAGGCACATATAATTTAAATAATGATTTTTAAATTGTTCATAAGACTAAATATAAAGGAATGAAGAATGAAATATAATTTATAATTAATTTGACTTCCCTACAGCCATTCAGTTAAACACTTGACTTTTAATACATATGTTTAAAATTAAATCTCATGAAATAAAATATCCCTTTTATAAGGAACCAAGTGTATTATGATAAGAGTATTTTTAGAATGATGGCATAATCAAAAGCATTGGAGAATACCAAGCATTGACAATGAAATGAGAAAAACGTGTTTGTTTCTGTGATGATGTGGGTGTATTTTCCTCTATTATTAGAAAACAGTATCAAAACATTACTCAGAATCAGTAATTTGAACTCACTATTCTAATCCTAACTGGAAAGGAAAAGTTTCTGGGCATTTTGAAATAATAATAAATATATAACTTCATTTTCAAACACAGTTTCTGCAGATCAGTGGTTTGCCTTAAAGGGAGAGAAAAAAAAGCCCAAATCATCCCAAGCCTATTATTGAGTAATAATTAAAACAGATATATAATCTCAGATTTACTAAAAATAATGTGGCCACTTTTTGTTTTGATGTAGCTAAATATGAAATGGAAAGATTAATGTGAAAAAAATATGTAGCAAGTGCAGGACAGTTTTAAATATGCATAATTAAATCATGTTTCTTATTTTTCATTGGATATAAACAACTTCAGAAATAATTCAACAGTTAATTTACCCCATAGTTACAGCATAAATACATGCTCCCGCAAATGAACAAAGACTTGGTCAACTGCATGCTAAATTCTTTAAAATATAGATACAAATTCAGGACAACTATACATTTGCCATTGCACATAATAATAAATTTGAGTAAGGAAAATTCTAGTAATACGCGGTAGAATTTGAAAATCATTGTTAATATTACTGTTAGGATAATTGTGGGGGTTATTTTGTTTTTTACTTATCTGTTTCTCTTTGGTTGGTTTGTTATTGTTATTTTTTTCTTGCCAGAGCAATAATATTTGATTACTATGGTGTT